>NC_064768.1:4560306-4860306 GCF_011397635.1 Epinephelus fuscoguttatus | reverse complement strand
CCCGGCAGGAACCCACAGAGCCCCAGGGCGCCACCCGGCCCACCCGCCACGGGGCCGCGGGACCCCCCGGACACCGGGAATCCAGCCAAACCACCATGATGTAAATGGGCTCCCTGGCTTCAACCCTCAGCCCAGGAGGGCCGGGCCCCACTAGCCATGCCATGCGTATCTACAGTGTGTGTAAACCCACCACCTCCCCTCTTACTATGATTCTCCGATCCCTGACGGAGAAACATTAACCCTACACCGTGAATGTGAATGTGAGTGCCCATAAGTGTGATGTGGTGCATTAAAATTGAGGGACAAAGGAGACAGGTGGGGGCAAGGCTGATGGCTACAGCACACTGCTGTCCTGCAGCCCGTGCAGCCATAAGGCACCTGGAACCTGTTCCCATCTGTCCCCCAAAATGTAGGTGTATGTGGTGCTTTAAAATTGGAGAGCAGATAAGGATGGGCCGGGGGGCAGCATGGAGGGCTACCGGACACCACTGTCCCATAGCCTGCCCCATCATGTAGCCCCCCAATCCATCCGTGGTCCGCACCTCGAAGAGTGCCTTGTTCAAGTATTAAAATGCAAGTGAGCTTCTTTGTTCAGTTAAAAATATGTTGTATTGTATTGGAAAAGTGAAATATTAACCTGTGCAGATTTTGTTATATTCTTGTTAGTGCACAGGGGAAATAAATCACCTGATGCAGTAGTTATAGGGCAAGTTTAGGCTGTGAAAGTGCAATGTTTGTACAGTTCAGTACATTTGTTCTAAGCTTTGACAAATGTAGTTTAGCTGATAAAGAGCTATAAAGTTCATGTTCATGTATTTTATATTGTGCTGTTTTTTGTAAGCAGGCAGATTTTGGTTAAAGGATCACACAGATTTTCAGTGCCTGTATTATCATACAGTATGACCTGCTTATACATTTGATACCATATTGTATGACATGTTTAGGCCTATATACACCGATACTTGTCAGTGTTTGAATTTTCAGGCAGACCCCATTACCTGCAAGTTAAACTACACAGCAAGTTCATGCAGTATTTGTTGTCAGCCTTGGGAAAACCTGAACCAGTGGTTTAATAAAGGAGGTATTTGTACTTGTGCTGTCTTTGTTATTCTACCACTGAATGAGAGGGAACCTATAGATAGATCCATTTTTTTCAAAGGTGTAACCCATCACTTGTTCATTGCAGTAGTTATGTACTATAATATATTAACTAAGTGTGAAAAGGAGGCAACTTTAGATTAGGCAACATGTGTTGGTTAATAAGTGTTCGACTACTAGTGAATTAGTAATGATCAAGATGCCACTTTTGTATGGGGGACATATTCTAAGTAACAAAGACTTAATTTAGAGTTATTTGGACACTATTAACACTTGTAGTTTTGAGTTTTGTTATGTAAGAACAGACCATATTCATTAAGTGTTAGTAAGGGAGAAAAACTATTCTTGGGGTACTACCACCTTATAAAGTCCATACTAAGCAAAGCATATTGAGATCGTAATTCATATACAACAACTCCCTTACTTACTATTAATAAGCAATAATTCTGAGGTTATTGAGGGAAAACTCTTAGTTAATGGCTTACTGGTTGTATAATAAGGCCATGCAGAATAAGGCATTAATAAGTACTTAATAATGACTAATTAAGAGCCAATATGTTACTAATTTGCATGCTAATAAGCAACTAATTAATGGTGAATAGGTGTACCTTAATATAAAGTGTTATCAAAAATGGTTTGATAGAAACAAGCTATCATTAAATTTGAGTAAAACAAAATACATGACATTGTAAACTGTAAATCACGTAGCCAAATCCAGGTACAGATACAGGGTGTAAACATAGAAAGAGTGTACAAAAATAAATTTCTTGGTGTAATATTAGACAACAAGATTTGCTGGAAGCCTCACATCAAACATATACAAACTAAACTGTCTAGAAGTATTTCTGTCTTGGCCGAAGCAAAACACATTCTCAACCATGCATCGCTTTTTATTCTCTATAACTCACTGATTATACCATACTTAAATTACTGTTTGGAGATTTGGGGAAACACATACAAGAGTTCACTTCAGCCATTATGTTTACTTCAAAAAAGAGCCATGAGAATAATCCACAATGCCGGCTATCACGACCACACTAACCAATTATTCTTACAGTCTAGAACTTTGAAATTTCACGATCTAGTAGAAAACAAAACAGCACAAATGATGTACAAAGTTAGGAACAATTTACTACCGGGTCACATACAGAAATACACAAAATGTTTTTTGAAATAGAGGGGGGTTATAATCTCAGGGGTCCGCTGAACTTAAAAACTATAAGTATTCACACTACAATGAGGAGTTTTTGCATTTCAGTACATGGAGTGAAACTATGGAACAGGATGAGTGAGGAACTAAAGAAAAGTCGAAACATAATACAGTTTAAAAAGAAATATAAAGAAGACATCTTTGAAAGGTACAAGAATGTGGAGGGGCTTTGTTAACTCTGGAATAACTGGTTAGTATGTGTGAATATGCATGTGGGCATATGAGTATAAGTATATATATGTATATATGGGTATGTGGGTGTGTATGTGTATGTGTGTAGACATGCGTGTGCATATGTATATTTGTATGTATGTGTATGTGTATGTGTATGGATGCATATGAATGTCTGTGCGTGTGTGTATATATAGATATATATATATATATATATGTCTATGGGGTGGGTGTATAGGGTGTTTATATGTTTATATGGGTAATTGTATGTATATATGTAAATATATGGGTTTATATACTGAGTACTATAGTAGATCTATTTTTATATATTTACATATGAGCCCGAAGTGTTTGTATCACCTGTGATCCTATATATTCATGTGCTTATTGTCTATACACAGTTAGATGTATTACATTGAGGACGTACATATGTGTGTGCGTGTGTGTATGTATGTATATATCTATATCTATATCTATATATATATATATATATATATATACATACATGTATATGTGTGTATGTATGAGTATATAGTGTGTGTGTATGATTATGATTTTGATTTCAGTCTACACAGTACAGCCAAGCGAAGCACACAGGCAGGCACAGTGCAGCACCACAGAGTTTCTGTTTATCTTTGGAGTAGATCTGTCAGTAAGTATGCCTTATCACTAAGTTACTTACCTTTTCATAAGTTACAGTATGTGTTTCGAAAACATTTCAGAATTGTTGCTCGTATTGTATTGTACTTATGTAACATGTTATTGTACCATTGTGTTTGTATTGCAGTTTTACAAAAAACAAGATTAAGTACATTACACTCAACTTGGAGTTCAGTCTACTGAGTCTTTTGTTTGCTATCTGTCAAGACATACAAAGTGACGTATCGACAAGGACAGAATAGTAAAATGACATTTACACAGCGGAAAAAGACAGCAAAATAACTCTGTGATTGGCACAGCTGCTTAAACCTTCAGATTCGTTCAAAGAGTAACCACAGTGTAGAAAATGGACTGATGGTGACAAGATCCAGAGCCTCAAGTCACAAGTCCTCTAAAGTTTCAAGCAGGTCATCTGCCAGCGCTGCAGCGACAAAGGCTAGAACTCAGGCTGAAGCAGCAAAATTAAAGGTGTCCTATGCAGAAAAGGAGGCAGCCATGATGAAAGAGAAAGCTATGATAGAGGCACGGCAGCAGAGGGATTCAGCTGAAGCAGAAAGGCAAAAGGCAGAATTAGAGGCAAACCTTCATGTATTAAAGCAACAAAAAGAAGCTGAGGCAGCATTTAAAGAGGCAGCAATATTTGAAGCAGCAGTGTCAGATTTGGATGAGGGATGTTTTAGTGAGTTACGGGATTTGACTCTTGAAGATCCAGCAACATGTACCACTGAGTACGTGGAGAGGCATTCATCGCCACAACATGCTCAACAGCTGCTTGAAGATGTTACAGTGCAGCAGCCAACTGCTCACCCAACAGCCCCCGCCAACTTGCAGCAGCACAGTGAACCCAGTATTTCAACCACTTGAGTGTGCAGCTGAGCCCAAATCTGAGCAGGGCACACAATATACATCTTACCCTGTCTTTCCTAAAGAATATCCACATCCAACTCCTCATACCCCTGACCTAGCCCAGTATCTCAAAAGAAAGAAAATGGTGAGTTCAGGATGCCTTGCCTTTGATGACCACCCAGAAAATTACTGGGCATGGAAATCATCTTTCCAAGCAGTCATAAGGGAGCTGAACTTGTCTGACCAGGAAGAGCTCGACCTCCTGGTCAAATGGCTCGGGCCAGAGTCAGCAGCACAGGCAAGGTGGATAAGGTCAGTGCACGTTCATAACCCACAGCAGGTGTGTTTATGATATGGCAGCACTTGGAGGAATGTTACGGAAGCCCGGAGGTGATCGAACATGCCCTACTGAAACGGCTAGAGACCTTTCCATGCATCTCAAACAAAGACACATGCCAGCTCAGAGAATTAGGTGATTTGTTGCTGGAGATAGATGCTGCTAAATCGGGGGGATACTTGGCTGGTCTGGCATATCTGGACACAGCAAGAGGTGTTAATCCCAAAGTCAAAAAACTTCCTTTCAGCCTACGAGAGCGCTGGATTGTACAAGGATCCAAATATAAAGAGGATTATCATGTCTCCTATCCACCATTCAGCTTTTTTGTCAGATTTGTATGCGCTCAGGCTAAGACTAGAAACGACCCCAATTTCACATTCAATCTTTTGACCACCCCAAGCCACACCAGGATGGAAAGGTCACCAAAACAGCCCCCCAAGACAGCTGTGTCAATTAGGAAAACTGAAGTATCTGCCACTGCTACTGCCTCACAGACCAGCTTAGCTGTCGAAAAGGATGAACCAGATAAACAATGTCCTATACACAACAAACCTCATCCACTATCAAAATGTCGTGGATTCCGAGGAAGACACCTTGATGAGAGGAAAACATTCATGAAGGAGAAATCCATATGCTTTCCATGTTGTGCAACCACCAAGCATGTTGCCAAAGATTACAGGGCAAAACTTAAATGCAAGGAGTGTGAGAGTGACAAACACACTTCAGCTATGCATCCAGGTCCGGCTCCTTGGTCACTTGGTGAGCCTGCAGCTGAGAACGAGCAAAGCGGGGAGACTGAAGAACAAGCACCACATGAAGTCACTTACATGTGTACGGAAATCTGCAATGGTGCTCCCAAACCCAGATCCTGCTCAAAAATCTGCTTGGTAAATGTCTACCCTGCTGACTCCCCAGGCATGTCACGCAAAGTGTACACAGTACTAGACGACCAAAACAACCGGTCTCTAGCAAAATCACAATTCTTCGATCTGTTTGGCATCAAAGGCAGAACATCTCCCTACACTCTAAGTACATGCTCAGGCATAATAGAGACAACAGGGAGGAAAGCAAGTAACATTATCGTGGAGTCACTTGATGGGAAAACAAAGGCAGCCCTTCCCACTCTGCTAGAATGTAATAACCTGCCTGACGACAGATCAGAGATCCCAACTCCGGAGATCACTCAATATTTCCCACACCTCAGCTCGGTGGCCAACCAGATTCCTCCCCTAGACACCAGTGCGCCTATTCTCCTCCTGCTAGGCAGGGATATTCTGAGCTTACATAAAGTGCGTGAGCAGCGCAATGGGCCTCACAACTTACCTTATGCCCAGCGCCTTGATTTAGGCTGGGTCATAGTAGGAGAGATATGCTCGGGTGGAGCTCACAAGTCAGAGGATGTCAACGTCTACAAAACCCATGTCCTTCAGAATGGACGCACCTCTTTTCTTAAGCCATGCACTAACAGTATCCACGCAAAGGAGAGGTTAAATGGTCCAACCCAGCATTATCTTCCAACCCCATCTCAAAACCCAGAGATCTTCCTCAGCACAGATCGTCTAGAAGAAAGTGTGTTTCAAAAAACACCTGATGATGATAAACCAGCCCTGTCGGTGGATGACAGTGACTTTCTTCGGATTATGGAAAATGAGGTGTATATGGATGATGAAAATCATTGGGTGGCACCACTTCCTTTTCGCTCACCTCGCAAGCTCCTTCCTAATAACAGAGGGCATGCCTCCCAGCATCTTTCTTCTCTCCAGCGCGCATTCAGAAGGAGACCAGATATGAAGGAGCACTTCTTTGACTTTATGCAGAAAGTTATTGACAACCATCAGGCAGAGTTAGCTCCACAACTGAACCAAGGGCAAGAGTGCTGGTATTTACCTATGTTTGGTGCATACCACCCTCAAAAAACGGGAAAAATAAGGGTGGTTTTTGATTGCAGCGCTCAATATAAAAGAAGATCATTGAACAACGTGCTCCTCCGTGGACCCAACCTCAACAACACTCTCACTGGAGTTCTACTGAGGTTCAGAAGGGAGCAGATAGCCATCACGACCGATGTAGAACAAATGTTCTATTGTTTCAAGGTCAGAGAGGATCATCGCAACTTCCTCCGGTTTCTGTGGTACCGAGATAATGACCCAGATAAGGAGATTGTTGACTACTGGATGACTGTGCACGTGTTCGGTAATAGCCCATCGCCAGCGGTAGCCACATATGGGCCAAGGAAAGCTGCAGAGCTTGGCGAAACCAAATACGGCACAGATAAAAAGGAGTTCATCTTCAGGAATTTTTATGTTGATGATGGACTTACCTCAGTGTCAAACGAAGTGGAAGCAGTTGATCTCCTCCAGCGCTCTAGGCACCTACTGGCTGAGTCCAACTTGAGGATTCATAAGATAGCTTCGAATAGTGCAGAGGTCATGGAGGCCTTTCCTCTCGAAGAACGAGCAAGTGACTTAAAGGATTTGGATTTAGGAGCAGACCTCTTGCCTCTCCAACGAAGTTTGGGCTTAAGTTGGGAACTCCATAGTGACAGTTTCACCTTCAGAGTCTCACAAGATGTTAAACCATTCACTCGGCGAGGCACACTGTCCACTGTTAACAGTTTATGTGATCCCCTTGGATTCGCTACTCCCATCACAGTGCAAGGCAACGCCTTAGTGAGAGACTTTTCATCAGAACAGTATGAGTGGGATGCAGCCCTCCCACCAGAGAAAGAAGCACAGTGGAAGGCATGGGCGGACTCCTTAACCGAGCTGGAAAGAGTTCATATTCAGAGAGCATATATTCCAGTCTCCATATCGTGTTGTAAATGGACAGAACTATGTGTGTTCTCAGATGCTTCTACCATGGCAATAGCTGCTGTAGCCTATCTGCGTGTCCTGGACTTGGATGGGAAATGACATGTAGGTTTTGTGATGGGCAAATCGAAGCTGGCTCCTTACCCAGTGCACACCATACCACGCCTGGAACTGTGTGCTGCAGTCTTGGCTGTCGAGTTGGCCGAACTAATCCAGTCCAAGATAGATCTGGAGTTGCATGCAGTCAGGTTCTTCACAGACAGTCGCATTGTTCTTGGCGACATCCACAACAGTTCAAGGAGGTTCTACACCTATGTAGCTAACAGAATAACTCATGTAAGAAGCTCCACTGAACCAATACAGTGGCATTATGTGAGCACCGAGGAGAACCCTGCAGACCATGGAACCAGGCTGATTCCGGCAGCTCATCTAGCTTTCTCCAGTTGGTTCTGTGATCCACCATTTCTCAACCAAACAGACACAGATCAAGCTGATGAGACTGAATCATTTGAGCTTGTGCAACCAGTGACAGATAAAGAGATTCAACCTCAAGTTACCTCTCTTGCAACCATGGTCACAGAGCAGTCTCTTGGATCACAAAGGTTTGAGCACTTCTCTACATGGAAGGCTCTACTAAGAGGTATGGCAACACTCGTTCATGTGGCCAAGGCATTCTCTAGTGAGAATCATACTGATAAGTGCAAGGGATGGCATCAATGCAATCAGTCAAACACCACAGAACTCTCTCAGGCAAAGACTACCATCTTCAAGGCGGTGCAGGGTGATGTGTACAAGGAAGAGCTCGTTCACCGCCACAGCCCTCTTGTAAAGTTGGACCCCTTCCTTGACTGAGAGGGACTACTTAGAGTGGGAGGTCGCATCCACAAAGCGGAGTTAGAAGGCCAAGAAAAACATCCGCTAATCTTACCAGCTGGTCATCATATAGCCACTCTCATAGTGTGATACTATCATGATAAAGTAGTCCACCAAGGTCGCCACTTTACAGAGGGTGCACTACGTACCGCTGGTGTCTGGATAGTAGGAGGGAAGAGGCTCATCTCCAGCATATTGTTTAAATGTGTCATCTGTAGGAAGTTGAGGCGCAAGACTGAGCTTCAAAAGATGTCTGATCTACCTGCTGACAGGGTGGCCATGGACCCGCCTTTCACACATGTAAGACTTGATGTCTTCGGTCCATGGAGTGTGATAGCCCATCGCACAAGAGAAGGTGCTGCTGAGAGCAAAAGGTGGGCAGTCATTTTCACGTGTCTCAGTACCAGAGCTGTCCATTTGGAAGTTATTGAATCCATGATGACCTCAAGTTTCATTAATGCCTTGAGGTGCTTCCTGTCAATACGTCGACCTGTCAGACATCTCAGGTCAGACAGAGGCACAAACTTTATCGGGGCTTGTAGAGAGCTTCAGATTAACACAGATGACCTTGAGATCAAGGACTACCTGCAGGACCAGGGCTGTAAATGGACCTTTAATGCACCCCATTCCTCGCACATGGGGGGAGCATGGGAAAGATTGATTGGGGTGGCTCGACGGGTCCTGGACGGTCTGCTGCTGAAAAATGCTACTACACTGACCCATGAAGTTCTAACGACCTTAATGGCCGAGGTCATGGCCATCATGAACGCCAGACCTCTGGTTCCAATCTCACATGATGCAGAGATTCCTGAGATGCTCTCGCCTGCTACTCTCCTGACCCAGAAGGCGAGTGTCACTCCCACTCCCCCAGGGGACTTTGAACTGGATTACCTGTGTAAGGGACAGTGGCGTCCGGTCCAGAGCTTGGCAAACTCCTTCCGGAAAAGGTGGAAGCAGAAGTATCTGACAACTCTTCAGCCCCGGAGAAAGTGGACCAAGGAGCAGCCTAACCTCCAGGATGGTGATGTCGTTTTGATAAAGGACGTTCAAGCAAAACGTAATGAGTGGCCTCTTGGGCTGGTAGTAAAGGCCATTCCCAGCTCTGATGGCAAGATGCATAAGGTCACGGCGAAGAACCTCTCAGAACTCCTCTACTGAGTCTTTTGTTCGCTATCTGTCAAGACATACAAAGTGACGTATCAACAAGGACAGAATAGTAAAATGACATTTACACAGCGGAAAAAGACAGCAAAATAACTCTGTGATCGGCACAGCTGCTTAAACCTTCAGACTCGTTCAAAGAGTAACCACAGTGTAGAAAATGGATCGGTGGTGACAAGATCCAGAGCCTCAATTCACAAGTCCTCTAAAGTTTCAAGGAGACAAGGACAGAATAATAATAGAGCACTATGAGCTCTCTAAGATATGACGGAGACTGACCATTTAAAGCTTTGTAAGTTAACAGAAGGATTTTGAATTCAATTCTGGATATAACTACAACAAGACACAAAAATCCACAAAGAGACACAAAACAACCACAATGAGATACAAAACAACCACAAAGACATACAAACAGCCATAAAGAGAAACAATTTGATAAGAAAGGGATGCAAAACAAACAGAAAGACATACAACACAACCCCAAATAATATAAAACAACCACAAAGAGATGCAAAACAAACCTATAATGAAAACAACCAAAAAGAGATGCAGAAAATCCACTGAGATGCAGAACTACCATAAAGAGATCCAAAACCACCACAAAGAGACACAAAACAACCAAAAAGAGATGCAAAACCTTCACAAAGACAGGCATAATAACCACAAAGAGATGCAAAACAACCATACAGTGTTATTACACAACCAAAAAAACATGAAAATCAACCACGAAGAGATAAAAACCACCTCAAAGAGACACCAAACAACCACAGAGAGATGCAAAACCAATGCGAAGAGATGCAACACAACCAAACAGAGATGCAAAACCTTCACAACTGTAACATGCCAGGCAGGGGCAAAGTGCAGTTGTGTTTGTGGGTGTGTTTTTCCCTCCTGGGGGGTATTCCAGAAAGCGGGTTTAGGGAAAACTCTGAGTATGTTAACCCTGAAATGAGGGAAACTCTGGGTTTTCAGTTCCAGAAAGAGAGGTAAGTCAAACTCTGAGTCAATCACCATGGCAACTGACTCTGTGAACCTAACCTGCTCGCTGGCAGGTTTTCTATAAGAAACCCTGAGTTCACCCTGTCTTCTCCCTACTGCCGAGACTGAAGCAAGCTGTCAGACAGACATGGGCTGTCTGTATGTAGGAAATTCCATCGATATCGAGGCAGAATTAATTCACAATGCTTGATGCCGGAAGCGGATTTTCAGACCCTGTTTAGATGTACTGTCATTCCCCAATGAATATCTGCTTGAACGGTACCGTTTTTTCATTAGCTCAATCATTTACTGGCCACACATATCTGACACACCAAGGACGTGCGCTCTCATCAGAGCAAATGTTGTGCATCGCGCTACATTTTTTATGAACTGTGATGGAAAATTCTGGTAAATAATTTCATTCATTAAATAACTGTTTTGCCACCACAGAACAGTAGCTTTTTATATATTGGTGGCCTACAGTACAAAATGAAATAGCCACTGAATGACAGGTTATTTAAGCTACTTTGTTTAATAAACCAAATATGAATAAAACTAAAGAAAGGTACAATCATGGCCAAGTAAAATATGCCTTACCTGTTTGAATGATGTTTTTATATTTCATTTTAAGCTGCTTTCATGTGTGTTTTTCCCCTGTGAGACTGCATCTACATGAAAAATCATTTTTTATTCAAAACCACTCCACCACTTTTTCACCTGTATGCACTTTTAATTAAGTGTGGTTAAATGTAAATTAATGGCAGGGCTCTCAAGTTTTGATGTCAGTACAGAGTGAGATTTTTGCTGGGTGGCGAAGGGGTGGGGTGGGGGGGTTGGGTTGGGCGGGGGTTTCTTGGGTATGATAGTTTTTAAAGGATTCAAATTTCAAATAAGTCATCAACCATCTATATGTGCTTAAAATAGCTGCGGAAATTAGCAAGGATTCTTTTTAAATATTTTTTTTTGGGGGGGGGGGCATTTTGCCTTAAATTGACAGGACAGTTAAGTGTGAAAGGAGGAGAGAGACAAAGGGAGTGACATGCAGCAAGGTGCCAGAGGCCGGAGTTGAATTCGGGCTGCTGCGGCAAAAGCCACATATATGGGACACCTGCTCTATCCACTAAGCCACCAACATCCTGTCAAAGAGGATTCTGCTTGCTAAATTTCACATGCCGCCTCTCTCTTCTTGGCAGCTTTAGTGGTGTTACTTTTTTTTTTATGAAATAAATGCTCCTATATGCTGTAGGCATTCATGAGTGCCTCCAATTCCACAGGTGTAAAATAAGTTGATCCCTTTTTCTCTCCGGTTGCCATGGTGAATCGAGGTATCGGGGCTCCACTGATGATGGCTTTCTATTGTGGTTGTGCACGTGCTTAACTCAAGGTGTACCTACTCAGAGTTGATTGAACTGATTCAAATCAGCTGTTCTGGAACTGGATACTCAGAGTTTCCCAGCTCAAGATAAGTCAACTCAGAGTTCAGGATTAGACTCAGAGTTTGTTGAACCTCCTACCTGGAATACCCCTCTAGTTTTCTCTCTCTCTCTCCCCTCCTCTCTGCTCTCCAGGGGCCTCATTTATCAACCGTGCGTAGAAAAGGTTCTAAATTCTGTCCTAAGAATGAAACTTAGAATGTGTGCAAGTACAAAAAAATCCGTAATTATCAAACATGCGGACACTGGTCGTACGCACACTAGTAAGTAATCAGTGATGATAAATCCCACCTGCTCGTGCATGGTTAGGGTCATTTGCATTCAGAAACGCCTCAAATTGACCATATATGGCAGCAACCATCCCTTTAATAATGCGTGAATGGATATTTTACCCCTCACCGAAATCATGGCAATGAGGGCGAAGAAGAGGAACTTCACCGACACCGAGATTGAGGTACTTGTAGGAGAAGTTGAAACAAACCAAAAAATACTATTTGGAACACACATGCAGGTGTGACCAACCAAAGAAAGAATGCTGCGTGGGAGAAAGTAACGATTGCTGTGAATTCCGTTGGGTCAGAGGAAAGATCACTCTCAGAAGTAAAAAAGAAATGGTTTGACATTAATATCAGAGCCAAAAAACGCGTCACAGCCCACAGACACGAAATATCTGCAACTGGAGGAGGACAAGCAACAACAACCCAGCTGTCACCCATGGACAACCGCATTGCCAGCATCATCGGAGACACAGCACTATGTGGCATTATTCCTGATGGAGATACAGACACTCTCCCAACACAACCAGCTGTACCATCGACCAGTCACACTGCAGGTAAAATAAAAAGCCGGGCTGAGGTGTTTCATAAACATTTATTTAGACAGTTCAATTTGTGAATTTGAATTAAAATAAATGTGACAATAATGTGATGTTTCTTCAATAACTCAGAAACTCAAGCCAGTCCCACCTGCCCTCAGGAGCCGGAGGCGGTGGAGGAGCTGGGAGAGTTGGAGGAACAGGAGCAGCCGGGGCCATCCAAAACCCATTCGGTGCGTCCTGGGGGGGCGAGGGTGCTGACGGAGGCAGTGCTACAAAATCAACAAGACACCACCAATTCCATAAATGAAATAAAGGATCAGCTGACAAACATCGCAAATACTTTACTGCAAATTAACGAGTCAATGAAACAGACTGCTGCGTGTGCATTGCAAATGTTAAATAAATAAACTTTAAAATGTTGAATGATGTTGAGATTATTTTCCCACACACACTTTCAATCTTGAATTTCTCACTTTTCAAAGATTTGTAGTTTCACTGTTCTACCACTAGATTTTGTGTGTAAGCATGGTCAAAGCTGTGCTTAAATTTACACACGTTCCTAAGCACAAGTACAAGTTGATAAATTCCATACTTTGCGTGGGAATGTTCTTACGCACTCATTACGCACACATCTGTGCGTACGCACGGTTGATAAATGAGGCCCCAGGTGTCATCAACCTGATTGGCCTGCACCTGTAGAGTGTGGGTGCTTCCAGACTGGCCAATCACATCCTGGGGCCTCATGTACAAAGGGTGCGTACGCACATAAACGTGGCGTACGTCCTTTTCCACGGCAAAGTTCAGATGTATCAAGAGTGAAATGACCGTGGAAATGTGCGGTGCCTCACGCCAACTTTATGGCTGGCGTATGCACGTTTCTACAGCTGTTGATCCTTTGGCGACACTTAGAGGTGATGCTGGGAAACTGTTATAATACATAAATGTGAAAACAATTAGTCCTCAGAGTGATGTGCACATCAGAGACACATCAACAATTAACACTGATGAACAATTAACACACCCACGTGTCTGCAATTAGATGAGTGGATATAAAAGCTTGCGCAAAGTGGTGACAAAAATACCGTTAACAACAACGGCTGTTTTAGCAGTATTTGCCGCATTGGTTCCTGAGGGCAATCCTCCTGGAACTGTGCGCAGAGCTGCGGCCGACCTTGGAGCGCGACACGGCGAGGAGCCATGCGCTGCCTGTATCCATGCAGGTGCTGACCACACCGGGACTCCTAGCAACACGGGCATTCCAGAGGGAGCTGGCCGACAATCGGGACTGTGCCAGTCGACCCTGAGCCGAGCCATGCCAGCTGTGTGGGACGGAATTATGCGCATGTCAGCCAGGTATATCAAATTCCCATATGCAGCTGAACAGGCCAACATTAAAGCGCAATTTGCAGCGAGAGCCGGTTTTCCTAATGTTACCGGAGCTATCGACTGCACACACATTATAAAAGCGCCATCGCAGGATGAATTTGTTTTTGTTTCGATCAATGTACAGATCATATGTGATGCGCAAATGCAATTAACCAACATTGTGGCGAGGTGGCTTGGTTCAACGCACGATTCATACATTCTGAGTAACAGCATGGTTGGGAACAAGCTACAGGCTGGCACTGTGCATGATGGGTGGCTTCTTGGTGAGTAAATAATTTATTTGTTTAATTGTCCAAATATTAATCCCCCTGATGCGCACTGAACATGTGCGCCCCCAAATATTATCCTGTCTTCACAGCATCAGTACTAGTCAGTGGTTAATTTTAGTGACTTGCTGTTTGTTGCTGGTTAAACTGCAGCTTCAGAGCTTTCAAACAACCCCCTGATTGTCTCTGTGTGTAAAGTACTCATGTCAATAAACCCGTGCGTAAAGTGCAACATTTCTTAATCAGCCACACCTTTTCCCCGGCGCACTTGCATTCATTTACAACAATAGTATGTGATCCCTGTAAGTGGTGTATAAAATTAACAAATGAAAACTGTAAATCCAGTTCACATTTATCACAATTATTTGTCTGCTTTCAACTGACCCCAGGCAACTCTCTGTTCAGACGGGTGAGCTCCTCCTCTCCTGTCCCCCAGCCTGTTTTGGCCACACTTTGGCGGTGGGCAGCCCTCCTCTGCTTCACGTCCACCTTAATGTCGGACCACTTCTTTTTTAATTCTGCGTGTGTACGCTTTTCTGTCCCCACAGCATTGACAGCCTCACACACACTCTCTCACTCACTCCTCTTGCGTTTTGTATTGATGCCGGAGGACAGTGTGCCAAAAAGTACATCTTTGCGCGCCTCCACTTAAGTGAGTAGCGTTTCCAATTCGCATTCTGTGAAGATTTTCTTTTTTTCCCGTCTTACTCATTCTTTTGTTTTAATTTTCTGATCGTGCAGAGAGGGGAATCTCAGGTGCAGGGTTTATTTAAATATGATTTGCATATTTAAATAGGGGCGTGGACAGGGAGGGGTCGGGTACTCCAACATGTGCGCTCAATTCCACGTTGATTGGGATGTACAAAAAAAATGTACTTGGATTCATGCGTACGCACTGATTCATACATCTGGATATTTTTGTGCGTACGACGTTTTCTGGATTTAAGCGTACGCCATGTTTTAGTAGGAAATCCACGCAAGTCTTTGTACATGAGGCCCCAGGTCTCTCTTAGAAAAGGACCATGCCTGCAGTGATTGCTCTTTTCTCCTCTCTGCCTGCTAGAGCTGCATATTGGTCCCTGACCAGCCGACCACTGTCGTCATCACGGAAGATGGCAGGATTGTCCCAGTCCATGTGTGATGGCACTCTGGGGGCCCTCTCCTTCCTCAGGCAGGTCACATTGTGGAGGACAGCACAGGCCACAGTGATGTCACATGCACTCAAAGGGCTGACCCTTAAGTGGTGAAGACAGTGAAAGCGTGCCTTCAGGAAGCCAAAGGTCATTTCGATCCTGGCCCTTGTCCTGGTATGGGCATGATTATAGGCCTGCTGTGCTTCCTGAGGGTCTGTGTGTGGTGTGAGGAGAAAAGGCTGGCAGGCATACCCCCTGTCCCCCAGCAACACACCAGAGAATTCACCTGTCAATATAAAATCTCATCATCACAACCTCATAAATAGAGTGACATTCTTGACACAGCCATGATGTAAAAAGTGGTTATTAATAGAGGTTGTGTGGCTCACCTTGTGATAGGCACTGATAGATTCCAGAGGTTCGAAAGACTCAGGAGTCATGGACAGGGCCGGGCCGCTTTGCCACAACACTGCTTATCAGATAGTCAGCATTGCAGACCATCTGAAATTATAAGATGAAGACTATCAAACCAATCAATGCATATCACAAGCAATGCGGTGTTCATTAATCGACAATATCTAAAAGTCATGTTCACCTGAACATTAATGCTGTGAAAGGATTTCCTATTCACAAAATCCCCCTCATGGGCACCTGAGGGGGATTTTATCTTGATGTGCGTGCAGTCCAATGCACCAATGACATTGGGGAAACCTGTAACACAAAGAAATGAGTATCCTACTGACTGTTCACAGTTGTCCTGTAATTTGTAGTTTCTCTTTCCACCTGCAATCCTACAAAACTCCTCTTTGATGTCGCGGAGGCCAGGGAAGGAGATGAAGACATCTGAAAGTGCTTTAATAGCCAGACACACACTCCGTATTGTGCAGCAACTTGTGGCCTTGGTCAGTTGTTGTGCATCCCCCACTGAGTACAGGAAGCCTCCACTTGCAAAAAAGCGCAAGGCCACACAAACCATCTGCTCGACACTCAGCGCATGGCTCCGTGCTGTGCAGTGTTTGATCCTGGGACCCAGCAGTCTGCACAGATACCGGATGCCATCTGCAGAAAACCTGTATCTTTCATATAGGTGGTCGTCAGGGAAGGCCAGTGGGGTCCAACCGGTCCCTGAAGACCCTCTCTCGCCTGAAGGCTTTCCTGAGCATGAGTGCTTCTTCATCCACCACATCTTGCAAGAATGGGCACGCCATTGTTAGAGCAGGAAGGAACACACCATTTTGGACCTTCTTATAGGCTATTGACTCACTTGACTTTACGAGGAACACCTTTGCACCCTCATGCCTCACAAGCTGCAAATGTTTTTTTAGTCATCATGATACCTACTACCTTAAGAATAGATAATTAATTAAACTGTTCCCTCTACTCACTTTTTATTGCCACAAGGTGTTATTGATATATCTTATGTGATATATCTGGGAAATTGCATTTCAGGGTACATTATGTGCCTTTCCTCTATCCTTAATAATACAGCCAGTCTTTCAACTTCCAAGCAATCATAGCACATAGGTAGGATGACAGATGGAAATTCCACAGTCCTTCTGCCTAGTGTCAGCTCTATGGTAGCCCTAACTGTGCATACATTAAACAAACAGACACCAAAATCCCATTTGACATTTTATTTTTAAGATGTTTCATCTTCTTGGAGCTGGGAGACGAAAGGAGAATATTGATTAATACATTATTTGTGTTACAGTCAGCATACAGTGTACATTGAAGGCATAACTCACCTCCCGCTCAAGTTCTTTTATTTCGAGGTCCAATTTTCTCATTGTCCTCCTTTTTATTTCGGACTCCAGTGCAAGGTCTTCCATCTTTTTTTTCTTGTACTCTATGCCCACATCTGCCAGTTGTATTTGCCACCTTAGATGGTTGGCATACAGCTATCTGATAGCTTGTGAGTTCTGTAAACACATGACAATTAGCACAGCGTGAATTTTGCATAATGGGAATGTCCTTCTATTAATACTCACTATGTTGCCAGGCTGGCTTTCTCCCTGTACAGCATCTGGGTCCCGTTACAGAAATGAAATTTTGCGTTGGCACCAAATGATGACTTCTCACCATTGTAGACTGAATAGTACTTCCACAAGCTTGTCATGATACCTCATGCCTTCTGGAATCCAGAGAGATGGTCTCCCCATCATCGTCGCCGTCATCTGCTGCTGCTGCACTGGTGCCTTCACCCTATCACATTTAATGGGATCCATATTGAAGCTAGTAGATGAGCCATGCCAGGCCTACCGTATGCCTTTGATGGAGTACTCACTGGATTAGCATCTTCTGGTGTTTGTGTTGGTGACCCTGGTGTTGGTGGCTCCAACAGTGTGACGGTGCTGCCAGAAACTGCAAGGCAAACCAAAGTCAGATAGTCCAAATGGATTCGATATGAATGTGGTTATGTCCCATGTAGAGATGGAAGAATGTACCTTGTATGAAGCGGGTGGCATCTTGGGACATATGTTTGTGTCTGTCCCCCCAGGGATCCCCTCCAACACAGGCCTGCCTTTGTTTTGTGCCAAGGCTATGTCCCCTGCTGGGGTGAGGTCAGCTGATAGTGACCCACCACCCATGCCTTGCTTGTGGGTTTGTTTGTTTTTTGACTGCTAAAACAGTACAGACAATGTGTGAGCAGGCACCTTCTGGGTACAATGTATGCTTGTGCATTGTTAAGTATTAGTCAGGACACTTACCATTCTGCAGGATGTTCTTAATCTTAATCTTGATTTGCTGCACAGCAAAAACAGATGTTAAAAATGACACATGCAGAATTTTAACACATGTAGCGAGTGTGCTCAGGGACTACACATGTTGTATCAAATTTAACACAATAGATGTGTGAGCCATTTTAACACACAAATTGTGTGATTTCAACACATTTACACAATCAATGTGTGACCCATTTTAACACACTAATTGTGTCATTTCAACACATTAAATGTTGATTATGTGTAACTGAAAATTACCAAAATCTACTACTTAAAGGGCCAGTGTGTAAAATGGGTTGAAAACAGCGACATCAGTGGTCAAATTCTAGATTGCAGGGCTCACTTGCTCACCCCTCCCGTCGGGTAAATGACGGTGGCCTCGTAGGGACAAAAAGCCTTGCACACAAGTTTTTCAGGAGTAGGTCTATCTAGCGACGAGGTGAATGTTTATTTAGAAATCTAAACCATGTTACGATATTGTAATGAATCCCTCATGAGCAGGAGACCAGAGGAGCATTCGGGAAAAGGCCCGTTTATTTGAGCACTCCAGAAACTCCGGTAACACTCCAGGGGGTAAAAGACTCCGTCCCAAACTCTGACTCTTCTAGCGTAACAGACACACTTCATAACTTTACACACATACTCGTTTACCATACGGAGTGGGGCCCCCCTCCCCTCTCTGCTCAATCTCCAGCCTGCACACTGACTGACAGCATAGCCGGTAAACAGAGCTCAGCTGTTTATTTAGCCTAGCAATATCTCCGGACTATAGTAGCTGCAATGGACGACTTTGAACGCGATTTTGAAGAGTTTCTTGTAGCGGACACAGACCCAGAGCCATACCTGTTTGAGCCGGCGCATACAGATGAGGAACTCCATGTGTTTGATGCTGAGTGGGTGAGAAGAGAGGCTAAATGCACAGAATGGGATTCGGTGCTACTGCTACCATCGTTGGGGAGATATATCATCAGGAGGAAAAGCGCCGCAGAGAGTGCATCACAAGGAGTGAAGTTGTGTCTTCTTTTCCTCGCAGATGACGGTTCGGGTTCATTCTCTCCTGTTGCGTGGTAAGTGTGGTCCATTCGCAAACTTTATAACTAAAAAAACTTTTCACTACTCTCTATCGACGAACTACGAACACTCTCTGCTGTTTCCTCCTCCTTCTTCCTTCCTTCCTTCCACTGTCTTCGTTGGTTTATTTATACACGCAAAACACGTTCTCTGGCTGGCTGGATTGTCCGCTCGGGCTGCCTTACATACATGGCGGCGCAAGATGGCGACCTCTCTAAAGCAAGGCCCTTGCTATATATATATATAAAAGCATAATTATAAGGCTACGAAAACCAAACGAATTTTATTTTATTGCGATTATACACTTGTATAAACATATTAATGGATAGAATATTCAGATTCAGATTCAGATTGACAATAAACCATGCCAAATATTACACACTGGCCCTTTAATGTGTTAATATTGCAACCTAATGTGTTAAACATGAGGCATAAAATTCAAGGGACAAAAAGACAGTTGTGAAAATGTTAGCCATTTAATCAATGGTCAAATATTGACATGGTATGGAACAATGCACGAGTGCACAAAAGAACAAAAATAGACACAGATATGTCTGTCAGCAGATAAAAAGTTTTTAATGAAGCCTTTCAAGCATTTTTAAGGACAAAGCGCTTTCGGCCGTCCGGCCTTCATCAGTGTGAGTTACAAGACTAGCGGTGCATACACTGATTTAACAGCTGCAGTGGAGTCTGCAGATCAGCTGTGTTCAATCAACAATCACCGATACAGACCCTAGAGTGGCATGTAAGATGGTACATGCTTCACACAATATATTGAAAACTAAAGACAATAAACAGACAATCCAATATCACATTCATATGTGTTGAGTTAAAAAACATGTCTATCAACAACTCCAACTGTTACTGAAAACATCAGGTATGACTACCGCTCATATATCAGGACAGGTAAAAGTTGATTAACAGTTGATCACAATTTGGACATACTAAGGTTCCCAACATAGACTCCATGTAACCCGTTTGGGAAACTCTTAATGTCAGATGTAATTTGTATTCATATTTATAGATGTAAGGTTCCTCAGAAAAACCAATCTTTGAACAATCTATCAGAATTTCATAAAAAAGATTTCATTTTTAATTTTTTCAGTTTCTTTTAATGACATGTATGGAGAGAAACATGGAAGCAAGTTTGTGTCAACTGTTACAAAAAGGGCACATATTAAAATCCTCGTTCATGCCAGATGGAAAAGAGTTTTCAGTTTGTGGATCCAAGCACATTCGCGTTGTAACAGTCTTTTTTCCTGGTCACCGCCGCTGCGGTTCAACACCACGTTCTCAATGCTGATACATTTGAGATCTTTAACCCTGTGTCCATGTTCACAGAAGTGGCGTGCTACAGGGGATTTCATGTCAGGCTGTTTAATGCCGCTTCTATGTTCATTCAGCCTTATTTTTAAATGAGTGCACAAAAATACATTAACAATTTAAAGATAGAAGTACAACAAAATGTTTTAAAATTCAATTTCATCAACTCAGCTTACATATTCTTAATGTAAAATTATCTTAAAGTAGGATATCTGATTGCATCACTGAATTTAAGTAGTGAATTATATCTGCTTTTCAGACTGCAGATTGTTCTTATTTCCTTCTTGAAGTTGTAATCAAAAACATAATACACTACTCAAATTCAGTGATGCAATCAGATAACCTACTTTAAGATAATTTTACATTAAGAAATGTTAATACATATAACACATGTAGCCTGGCATCAAACACATTTATTCCAGTTTACAAGGGGGTTAGGGACACAAAGCTAGTGTGGGGTGGCCATGGCATTGCAAAGTATAATGCCACGTACCCAGCCAACCCCAGCTCGAATCCTGGCTGGAGGACCTTTGCTGCATGTCACATCCCCTCTCTCTCCATGATTTCCTGTCTCGTAACTGTCAAATAAAGGTGTCTATGCAGGTAAAAAAAATATTTGAAAAAAAATAGTCTTTTTTTTTTTTTTATTCCATTTCCACCTTTCACAGTCCTCAGGAATCTCTGGTTATTTTAACATGTCGATTTTTAAATCAGTAATTATGTTCAGGATAGGGTACAACTTTTCTAAGAGCTATTTCCTTATAGTGGATTAAAGTCCTCATCTCTTCACAAGTTAGATTAGGGTAGCAATATTCAACTGCTCTTAACTCATCCTATAGAATAACATTAATCAGTCATCAGCTCATCATCTGTGTCACCTGTATTGTTACCTGTGTTTGCTCTACTAATTGAGGCGCCATCTTGTGGTCACATAAAAACACAGCAATCCAGGCAACAGAACAAACCAAAAAATTCAAATAAAAGCTTAATACTTAAAGATAGGCCTTATTAAAAAGTTTATCTGTAAGCAAATAGATACAATAAGCTTGTAGCCTAAGGAAAAAAGGAATATTTGTTGTTCTTTACAAATATAATTAGAAACAGATATAATTTGTTGGAAATACTGGAATTTGATTTTTTTTTGGTTTGTTCTTTGCCAGGTGTGTTTTTATGTAATCACAAGATGGGGCCTAAATTAGTAAAGCAAACATAGGTAGCAATACAGGTGACACAGTTGAAGGCCTGATGACTGAATAATGTCATTATATGATGCCTTATGATGTACGAAAAGGGGAACTGCCCATTTTTCCGACAGCCCATTGGTCCGACATTCCATTGTTCCAACCATATTAAACCCATTGTTCCGAAGTCCTGTTGTTCCGAAATCATCATGATGCCCTGTGGTTAAGATCTGGTTAGGTTTAGGCACAAAAACCACTTGGTTAGGGTTAGGAAAAGATCATGGTGTGGGTTAAAATGAAAAAGAAAGTGGCAAACACATTAGCCGTGAGGCTGCTTCGCCTCAAGCCTTTCCAAGCTGACCCAGAGCCGGTCGCGGAGCCGCCGGGAGCCGTTCAGCATAGCGGAGAGCTCCCCACACAACCCGGACCCCAGAATTAATAACAGGAGGTTATGGTGTTTCATTCTCTCCTCTCTATGACACTTGTATTTCGACCAGTAGCCTACTTTCGTTGCCTTGCTGATCCTCTATGGTACACAAATACAGTAATAATCACATATCGGAACAACGGGACGTCAGACTAATGAGAGGTCGGAACAATGAGCGGTCGAAACAATGCTACGGCACCGTAGGAAAATGTGCAAAAAGTGGTTTTCAACCCAGACAGTATTCATGTTCAGGGCCCTGATGAAGGCATAAATTGAAACGTTGGCTTTGATTCAGTGTGCCGTTTTTATCCAGCAGTTCTGCAGTTGACATTGTCACTGTGACCATCCTCCTGTTTCATTAGCAGCAGCAGCTGCAGCAAATGCGGCGTGCTCATCTCATGGCTGATGGCTCACCTATCAGACCTGCATGGCCATTGGCCAAACGTCCGCTGAGCAGAAATCAGCTCTCACAGCCTCAGTACGACCCTGACTGTGTTAGTTAAAAATGTAAAACTGGCCCTAAATCAGCTGATTACCTGTCATCATTGATTGGCAGCATTTCTCTTGTTTCTTTTGGACGGACTTGACCAACTACCTATCAGATCTGCGGTGGCCACAGGGGTTGCCAATGAGTTTTCAGGGGTGGCCGGGGCCACCCCTCGAAATTGCCATTGGTCAAAGTCCTTGATTGCTGTGTTTCTGTCAACATCAACAAATTCTTGGAAATCAATATAATATTTCCACCCCCGGGGCCCCGTCGCCGCGTAGTTCCTTCACTACCTTGGCGACTTCTGCCCCCGAAATTGGACGACCCGCCCCCGAGACCCCCGGTTCTGATTCCTCACTGGAATACGTGTTGGTGGGATTGAGGAGCTCCTAAAAGTAATCCTTCCACTGCCCGACAATGTCCCCAGTTGACGTCAGCAGCTCCCCGCTCCCACTGTAAACAGTGTGAGCAAGCTGCCGCCTCCACCCCCAAGGCGCCGGACGGTTTGCCAGAACCTCATTGGAGCCGATCAATAGTCTTTCTCCATGGCCTCACCAAACTCCTCCCACGCCCGAGTTTTTGCCTCCGTGCTGCCGCGCTCCGCTCCGCAGCTGCTTCTGGAGACCCACAGACCAACCATGCCCTGTAGGCCTCCTTCTTCAGCCTGACGGCTCCGCGACTGGCCCCCGCGGCCTTGCGGCCACAGCTCGCAACAGCCGCCTCGACTCGAATGTTCAGACTCGAATGGCAGAGCGGAACAAGGACCATTCGGACTCAATGTCCCCCTCCGCCCTCGGGACGCGGTCGAAGCTCTCCTGGAGGTGGGAGTTGAAGATCATCTTGACAGGTTTTTCCGCCAGGCGTTCCCAGCAGACCCTCACTGCTCGTTTGGGCCTGCCAGGTCTGCGCGGTGTCCTCCCCTGCCACCTGATCCAACTCAACACCAGGTGGTGATCAGTTGACAGCTCTGCTCCTCTCTTCACCCGAGTGTCCAGAACATATGGTTGCAGGTCAAATGACATGACTACAAAGTCAATCATTGACCTGCGACCTAGGCTGTCCTGGTGCCATGTGCACTGATGGACATCCTTATGCTCGAACATGGTGTTAGTTATGGCCAAACTGCGACCCGCACAGAAGTCCAATAACTGCACACCACTCGGGTTCATATCGGGCAGGCCGCTCCTCCCAATCACGCCCCTCCAGGTCCTGCTGTCATTGCCCACGTGAGCGTTGAAGTCCCCCAGCAGAAAAATGGAGTCCCCAGTCGGGGCACTGTCCAGCACCCGTCCCAGGGACTCCAAAAAGGGCAGGTACTCTGAACTGCTGTTCGGCGCATAAGCACAGACAACAGTCAGGACCCGTTCCCCGACCCGAAGGCGCAGGGACGCAACCCTTTCCTCCACTGGGGTGAACCCCAACGTACAGGCAGAGAGTCTGGGGGCTATTAGAAAGCCCACCCCAGCCCTCCGTTTCTCACCCGGTGCAACTCCAGCAAAGGAGAGAGTCCAACCCCTCTCAAGGACTTGGGTTCCAGAGCCAGAACTATGTGCCGAGGTGAGGCCGACTATATCTAGCCGGTAGCGCTCAACCTCTTCCGCAAGCTCCGGCTCCTTCCCCGCCAGAGAGGTGACATTCCATGTCCCAAGAGCCAACTTCTGTAGCCGAGGATCAGACTGCCAAGGCCCCCGCCTTGGTCTGCTGCCCGATCCACACTGCACCGAACCCTCCTGGATCCCTCTGCGGGTAGTAGGCCTGCAGGGGGACGAGCCCATGTAGCCGGTTCGTGCTGGGCCCGGCCAGACCCCATGGGCGAAGGCCCGGCCACCAGGCGCTCGCCCACGGGCCCCAGCCCCAGGCCTGGCTCCAGGGCGGGTCCCCGGTAACCCTCCAGGCTGGGTACACCAGTTCTTGTTATCTTCCATCATGAAGGGTCTTCTGAACTGTTCTTCGTCTGACCCTTCGCCCAGAACCAATCTGCCATGGGAAACCCTACCAGGGGCAAAATGCCCCCGACAACACAGCTCCTAGGGTCATTAGGGCACTCAAACTCCTCCACCACGAAAAGATTCGCCCTGGATATCTCAAGGCTCTGGATGTTGTAGGGCTGTCCTGGCTAACATGCCTCTGCAACATTGCGTGGACATCGGGGGCAGTGCCTCTGGAGTGGCAGACCGGGGTGGTGGTCCCCATCTTCAAGAAAGGGGACCAGAGGGTGTGTTCCAACTACAGGGGGATCACTCTCCTCAGCCTACCCGGTAAGGTCTATGCCAGGGTGCTGGAGAAGAGGGTCCGGTTGATAGTTGAACCTCAAATTGAGGAGAAGCAATGTGGTTTTCGTCCCGGACGTGGAACCGTGGACCAGCTCTTTACCCTCACCAGGGTGCTGGAGGGGGCATGGGAGTTCGCCCAACCAGTCCACATGTGTTTTGTGGATTTGGAGAAGGCTTACAACCGTGTCCCCAGGGGCATCCTGTGGGGGGTGCTCCGGGAGTATGGGGTTGGTGGCCCTCAGCTAAGGGCCATCCAGTCCCTGTACCGAAAGAGCACGAGTCTGGTTCGCGTGGCTGGCAGTAAATCAGACCTGTTCCCGGTGAGGGTTGGACTCCGCCAGGGCTGCCCTTTGTCACCGGTTCTGTTCATAACTTTCATGGACAGAATTTCTAGGCGCAGCCGAGTGGTGGAGGGTGTCAGGTTCGGTGACAGTAGGATCTCGTCCCTGCTATTTGCGGATGACGTGGTCCTCCTAGTTCCATCGAACAGTGACCTCCAGCTCTCGCTGGGGTGGTTCGCAGCCGAGTGTGAAGCAGCTGGGATGAGAATCAGCACCTCCAAGTCTGAGGCCATGGTCCTCAGCCGGAAAAGGGTGGATTGCCCACTCCAGGTTGGGGGGGGGGGGTCCTGCCTCAGGTGGAGGAGTTTAAGTATCTTGGGATCTTGTTCACGAGTGAGAGTAGGATGGAGCGGTAGACTGACAGGCGAATTGGGGTGGTGTCAGCAGTGATGCGGACGCTTAACCGGTCCGTTGTGGTGAAAAGGGAGCTTAGCCAGAAAGCGAAGCTCTCGATTTACCGGTCAATCTATGTTCCAACCCTCACCTATGGTCACGAGCTTTGGGTAGTGACCGAAAGAACGAGATCGCAAGTACAAGCGGCCGAAATGAGTTTCCTCCGCAGGGTGGTTGGGCTCAGCCTTAGAGACAGGGTGAGGAGCTCAGACATCCAGGAGGGACTCGGAGTAGAGCCGCTGCTCCTCCACATCGAGAGGAGCCAGTTGAGGTGGTTCGGGCATCTGGTAAGGATGCCTCCCGGACGCCTCCCTTGGGAGGTGTTTTGGGCATGTCCAACCGGGAGGAGACCTCAGGGCCGCCCCAGGACACGCTGGAGGGATTACATCGCCCGGCTGGCCTGGGAATGCCTCGGGGTTCCCTCGGAAGAGCTGACGGAGGTGGCTGGGGAGAGGACTGCCTGGGCTTCTTTGCTGAGGCTGCTGCCCCCGCGACCCGGACCCGGACCCGGACCCGGATAAGCAGAGGATGACGAGATGAGACGAGTATGATATTTCAGAACTCTGTTGAATGAAAAACCTAGTTGCTCTGATATGGTTTGATTTATAAGCTGTTCAGTACTGTGAACAGTATAAATCTTTCTTGAGCACTCTAGGCATTTTTAAAGACAGTAGCAAGAACTTTGACAGATCCAGGTTCAAGGTCTGGGTCCTGGGGAAAAGAGAAGAGCGGGTAAATGCTATTTATACTCATTGTATAGTGTGATGAGTTTGCAAATTAATCTCAATCAAAACCTAATATGACTACATGAACATGGACTGTGCAGCCTTCCTTGACTTTACAGAACACACACACACACACACACACACACACACACACACTAGGGCTGGGCGGTATGATGTAAAATTCACATCATGGTATAAAGTGAATCCCTTCACGGTAACGGTATATATCACGGTACAAATTTAAGTGTAAAAATTATAATGGAAGTGTTTCTGAATGGGTTTTGTAGTCCCTTAGCAAAGGGATTGATAGTTATTTTTAGACCATTTATTGTGCAGAATGCAGATCTCAAAACTCAAAATTAAAACCCAGCACTCTATGGTGCAAAATGTCCCCTGCGATCTATATATATATATATAAATCAACAGGTAATTTCCTTCCTTTAGCAAAATCCTAAATGACTTAGTTGTGTTATTTCCACCTGGACCTTTATGCTCTGCCATTTCTCCTCTAATCATCACGCTGTTACCTGTGACAGGCTGTTTTGATACCACAACTACACACATCCACATATATGGAGTTTTTTGTGGAGCCCCTAGCGTCACGTAGGTTTATATTACCAAAGGTTTATGACAAAATCTCTTGCTGAAAACCAACTCCCGTGTGCGCACGGCGAGAGAGGAGAGGGAGAGACGCTGTGCTGCTGCCAGAGGAGACGCTGAATTAGTTCCCTCTGAGCGGTAAGTCGCTAAAAGAGTCTGAGAAGTCCGGGGCTGTTCATAAAACATTAACTCACTCACTCACTCACTCACTCACTCACAAGTTCTCCAGCAACACATGTTGCACATGCTACACTAAATCACGGATGTGAACCAGCTCCTCTTGCTCCGCTGTCTCTGTGCTTGCAGCCATTTTCACACAGAGGCAGGTGCAATTATGTCAGACGATAGGACGGTAGGGCCAAATTTATATCATTTCTACCATCTACCACATATACCGCGCAGCCCTAACACATAGACACACACACACACACAAGCATGTGGTGCGCGGCGCACTCAACAGTTTAATGTTACCTTAAATGTAATTAGACTTTTTTATACTCAAAACATGATTTTTAAAGACGGCAAAACCCAACCGCACCCCCAGCACCTTGTCTGTGTAACGCCACAACTCTGTCACCATATAAGAATAACGTTCATCCTGGAGAAACAGTGGAAAAGCTCCAAGTTTAGACGCTACAGGCAGCCAAATCGAGGAAGGTGTAATGTTACTTTACACGGCTGCAACCCGAATATTTATTTTTTATAAAAGTCGCCGGTTTTCTACTCACAGTTACATCCCAACGTTTAGCTGCACCACTCATCTGTAGGTTACTAGGTTCAAACCTAGCTAGTTAGCTAACTTTAAAGGATAATTTTGGTATTTTTCAACCTGGGCTCTATTTCCCCATGTGTATGTGTGCGTATGATTTATGGGTACAACTTGTTCTAAAATTGGTTCAGTATTGAGCCGCGAAATAAGCTAAAATGGTAACGGGGGCAAACGCACCCTGTATAAGTTTGCACATTAAAAGTGCTTTTTTTAGCCACTGACTGGTTCAGATCGCCAGTGCTATCTCTGTAAATAGCATATTGTAGAGACCCTGGGGCAGTGTGGTATGAGTGGAGTCAGCTGTCAGTCAGTGTTGGAGCAGAGAGGGGGAGGGCTGCCCTGCTGGGTACTGTAAGTGAGTATGTGTGTATGAAGTGTGTGTGTTATGCTAGAAGAGTCAGAGGACGGAGTCTTTTACGTGCTAGTCCCTGGAGTGTTACCGGAGTTTTTGGAGTGCTCAAATAAACAGCCCTTTTTCCTGGACGCAAGAACAGGATGTTGCGCAACACTCCGTACAGTTTTCATAGGCTGCCTTTGTCGGACGGCAAGGTGTTGAAGTTGTGGCTAGTTGTGCTACAAATGGATGCTAACACTCCTGACCAGACACTGCACCTTGCAGACCATCGGGTCTGCAGTGCTCACTTCTCCCAAGATGACTACTGCCAGCCGAAGAAGAGAGAGTCCCACGAGTAGAGAGAGCTACAGACACAGTGGAGCAAAGCTCGTGACATCACACAGCCCAGAGGTAAGGGAAAGGCTAGTATGCTATTTACAGAGATAGCACTGGCGATCTGAACCGGTCAGTGGCGAAAAAAGCACTTTTAATGTGCAAACTTATACGGGACGCATTTGCCCCAGTTACCGTTTTAGCTCGTTTCGCGGGTCCCGGCTGCATCCGCCTCCCTCAATACTGAACCAATTTTAGAACGAGTTGTACCCATGAAACATACGCACACATACACATGGGGAAATAGGGCCCAGGTTGAAAAATAACGAAGTTGTCCTTTAACTGTTAAGGTAAACCAGATGAGGTTTTGTGCGAACAACATGAAAATGAGCGACTGTTTTGCTAGTTACTGTCCTAAACTGCACTTGGTCTAATGTTGGTAACAAGCATGGTAGAAACAAACGTCAAATGACAACTGAAGTTTGGTGTAACTTAAGCTAACGTTAGTTTACTGTTAGACAGCCCTGCTGAACAAAACGGGAGGCTTATCATGGATTTTCTTCGATACGATTTACCTGGTGGATTCTGCACATGATGAAATTTTAACTGAATGATAATCAGTTCACTGAGATATATTAAAATATACTGGTAATGGATACTTAACGAATTGTCCGGAAGCACCAGCAGGAGCAACACCCCGAGGGAAGCAGCCTCCATTTTTGTCTCCTTTGTCTGTCTGAGAGAAGTGGGAAGCGGGAAGTGAGCCTCCTTCCCGCCACTTAAAGTAACACACACATTGTGTTAAACTGTCCAACACATTCATATGTGTAAGCTTTCTTTCCATTTTTGTATAAATCTTGTGTTATAATCCACACAAAATGTGTTAAACATGTAACAACACATTTTTTGTGTCATTTTTTAACACATCTGTTCTAAGAGATATATATATATATATATATATATATATATATACACTGCCAGCCGATATATGTATATATATGAATAAAACAACCACAGAGAAACAAAACAACCAAAAGAGATGAAAATCAACCAGAAATTACCAAAATAAAACACAAAGAGGTACCAAAAAACTTACAAAGAGATGCAAAATAACCATTAAGAGACACAAAACAACTACAACGAGACATAAACGGCCAAAAAGAGACACAAAGCCTTCACAAAGACACTAAACAAAAATAGACAGATGCAAAACAACCAAACACAGGTGCAAAACCTTCACAAAGACTGTCAAAATATCAAAATAACTGCAAAGAGCTGCAAAACAACCACAGAAACATGCAAAAAAGCCACAAAGAAAATGCGAAAAGAACAAAAGAGATGTAAAAAACAAAACAAAGAGATGAAAATCAACCTGAAATTACCAAAATAAAACACACAGAGGTACAAAAAGGACTAAAAAAGAGACACAAAACAACCACAAGACACAAACAGCCAAAAAGAGACAAAAAGCCTCCACAAAGACACACAGAACAATTAAACAGAGATAAAAAAAAAACAGATGGAAAACCATCACAAAGAGATGCAATATAACCACAGAGAAACAAAACAACCCTAAGCAGATGCAAAACAACCACAAAGAGATGCATAATAACCAGAAATTACAAAAAAACCCACAGAGATGCAAAATCACCATTAAGAGACACAAAAAAAAACACATAGAGACACAGAACAAAGAGATAAAGCACAACCCCAAATAACATAAAAGAACCACAGAGAGATGCAAAACCACCTCGAAGAGATGCAAAACAACCAGAGATGTAATACCTCCACAAAGAGAGGCAATATAACCCCAAAGAGATGCAAAACAACCACATAGACACAAAACAACCAAAAAGACACACAAAACAACCATAAAGAGATGCAAAACAACGTGAAAGAGATGCAAAACAACCCCAAAGAGATGCAAAACAACCACATAGAGACACAAGGCAACCAAAAAGACACACAAAGCAACCAGAAAGACACACAAAACAACCCCAGGGAGATGCAAATCAACCACAAAGAGATGCAAAATAACCACAAAGAGATGCAAAACAACTACATAGAGACACAAAACAACCACAACGAGACATAAAACGATCAAAAATAGACGCAAACAACCACAGAAAGATACAAAACCACTACAAAGAGACACCAAACAACCACAGAGAGATGTAAAACCATCATGAAGAGATGCAAAACAACCAAACAGAGATTCAAAACCTTCACAAAGAGAGGCAAAATTACTGCAAAGACAAACTAAACAGAGATGCAAAACAACCACAGAGACAAAATAACCTGCCACCTACTCATTGTCTTCCTCTCCCTTTTTTCTTTTTCTCATCCTGTCCCTTTTTGTCATTGTCTTTCTCCCTTTTTTCACAATTCTGTCCTTTTACTCCTTGTCTTCCTCTCCCTTTTTTCCTTTCTCCTTCTGTCCCATTTACTCGTTGTCTCCCTCTCCCTTTTTTCTTCTTCTGTCCCTTTTTCTCGTTGTCTTCCTCTCCTTTTTTTCCTTTTTCCTCAACCTTAAGCATCTACAGCAGTAAAATATAACACATATTAAAGGAATATTAATACAAAGCTATAACACTGACAGGGATCATTTTAATGCAGAGTGAGTAGTTGTTAATAATTTACTTACTTACCGTATTTTCCGCACTATAAGGCGCATCGGATTATAAGGCGCACCTTCAATGAATGGCCTATTTTAAAACTGTTTTCATATATAGGGCGCATCGCATTATAAGGCGCATAGAATAGAAACTACTGTAGTGGCTGGGGTTGCGTTATGCATCCACTAGATGGAGCTGCGCTAAAGGGAATGTCAACAAAACAGTCAGATAAGTCAGTCAGTCAAACTTTATTAATAGAATACAAACCAACGTTCTGACAACTCCGTTCACTCCCAAAACAAGTTAGTGCATTCACAATACGGTACCGTACGTACCGGTAGCTCTTACCGGTATTTGCGCCGCCTTCGTTGAAAACAATGTATTTCCAACTCCATTTGTCACAGTTCAAAGCTACATGAACAGCTGTTTTATTTTTTTCCCCGAGGTAACGTCAGTGACGTAGTATTATCTTTTACCAACAGCAAGGTACAACAGGTAGTGCAACTTTTTATCACGTAGTTAGTGCATTCACAAACGTGGAGGGGAACTTTTCCCTGATTCAGTAAACACGTAAAAGAAACAGTCTGATACCGCTACGGTAAATCAAACGTTAGTACAATCACAATATAGTAACTCTCGAAATAGTGCAAAGCAATAACAATATAACAATAACTCAATAACTCAACGTTGTTCAAACGTTAATGTCCATATTCACAATATCTCCCAGCCTTGTTCAGTTGTAAACACGTGAAAGAAACACGTAAAGCTCACTTTTTCAGTTCATTCCTCATCCACGAATCCCTCGAATTCTTCCTCTTCAGTGTCCAAGTTGAACAGTTGGGCGAGTACGGCATCTAACGTGCCCGGTTCCGTCTCGTCAAAGTCGTCATTATCCGAGTCAGTGTCGCTGCTGTTGTCTGGCAGTTCAGTGACAATTCCTGCCTTCGTGAAAGCTCGGACCACAGTTGAGACTGATATATCAGCCCAGGCATCGACGATCCATTGGCAGATTGTGGCATATGTCGCCCGGCGCTGTCTCCCCGTCTTGGTGAACGTGTGTTCGCCTTCTGTCATCCACTGCTCCCACGCAGTTCGCAGTCTAGCTTTGAACGCCCTGTTGACACCAATATCTAGCGGCTGGAGTTCTTTAGTCAATCCACCCGGAATGATGGCAAGCACCGAATTAGTGTGCTTCACTTGTTTTTTGACACCATCGGTGATATGGGCGCGCATGGAGTCGTAGATCAATAGGGACGGAGCTGTGTGAAAAAAGCCACCCGGTCTCTTGACGTAAATTTCTCTCAGCCACTCACTCATCTTTTCTTCATCCATCCATCCCTTCAGGTTAGCTTTGATGACGACGCCGGCTGGAAAGTTTTCTTTGGCAAGGTCTTCCTCTTGAAAATAACCATGGGTGGAAGTTTCTGGCCATTAGCCTGGCATGCGAGAACTACAGTGAAGGATGACTTCTCATTCCCTGTGGTGCGTATATCCACCGTACTGGTCCCTGTTTTCTCCACAGTGCAGTTCACAGGAATATCAAAGGTGAGTGGAACCTCGTCCATGTTGATGATGTGCTCTGGCCGGATCTTCTTTTCAGTGATCTTGTTTTTGCAGTATGCACGGAAAGAGGCCAGCTTTTCTTGGTAATCTTTTGGTAGTTGCTGCGAGACAGTAGTTCGTGTGCGGATGGAGAGATTACGTCTTTTCATAAAACGAAAGCACCAAGAAGGACCGCCTCTAAATTCATTGATGTTCATGTCGCTAGCTAGCGCTGTTGCCTTCATTCGAATAGTGACTGTAGAGACGCTTCTACTTGCTGCTCTCTGTTCAACAACCCACTGTTCGAGTTTGTCCTCCAACTGTGGCCATCTCGCTTTGTTCCCTTGGAAACTTCTTTACTTGGCGCAGGTCATCTTGTTGCTTCCTCCACTTCCGTACCATTGATTCATTAATGTTGAATTCTCTCACTGCTGCTCTATTCCCATGTTCTACTGCGTGACTGATAGCCTTAGAGTAGAGCCATAGAGTTTGAACTCTGCGTCGTAAGCGTGTCTCTTGAAAGGTGCCATTTTGGGGTCTTTATACACACACAAGTGGTGTGGCACTGGAATTCCCCTTTACCGTTTTTACCGCTGTTACTTCGGCGATGCCCCCTGACTACGGTAGCCATAATTAACCAATATTGATCCATATATAAGGCGGATCGGATTATAAGGCGCAGTGGTTTTTGAGAAAATTAAAGGCTTTTAGGTGCGCCTTATAGTGCGGAAAATACGGTACTTTGTAATGTTTTGAATGCATAACGAAAAGGAATATTTATCAATATACAAAAAATGTACCCCTTGGACAGTTTTGATAACGTTACTCACTGGTTGTTCATCTCGATCTCCACATGACGGACCTCCTGAACGGATGTCTACGTTGTTACTGCTACTGTTACTAGTGACTTTTGTCAATTTTGTAACAAATTTTGTACTCTCCTCCGTCTTTCTCCTTTTCTCAGCTCCACTGGGGTAACTTCTTTTCATTTCTCTCATCTTCGTTGTTGTCGTTGTCTTCTTCTTTTCTCCTCTTCGCTTCTCCACACCAAGCCGTTTGTTTTGCCGCTGTCTTCCTGAATCCTTTCGGCACATGCGTAGTAAGATGGACTATTCCAATATAGTGGGGACTGAAGGGGGGGCCCCGAGACACACATAATACAATTAAGCATTCTGCTGGCATTTTAGCGAAGGGATTTTAATCAAAAACATAAATAATGTGCGCAATTATGAAAAAACTCTATTAACCATAAATGTATGAGTTTTATGGGGCCCTCAGAAACTTGGGGCCCCAGGCAACCGCCTAGTTTTGCCTAATGGTAAGTCTGCCGCTGCAAACAACCACAAAGAGATACAAAACCACCTCAAAGAGACACCAAACAACCATAGAGAGATGCAAAACCACTGTGAAGAGATGTAAAACAACCAAACAGGGGTGCAAAACCTTCACAAATAGAGGCAAAATAACTGCAAAGAGATGTAGACAACCAAACAGAGATGCAAAGCAACCACAAAGAGATTTAAAACAATCAAAAAGATATCAAAATCAACCAGAAATTACCAAAATAAAACACAAAGAGGTGTAAAAAAAAATCTACAAAGAGATGCAAAATAACCAGTAAGAGACAAAAAACAACCACGAGACACAAACTGCCAAAAAGAGGCACAGAACAATTTAACAGAGATGCAAAAAAACCACAAAGAGATGCAAAACAACCACATAGAGACACAAACCAACCCCAAGCAGATGCAAAACAACCACAAAGAGATGCATAATAACCTTTAAGAGATGCAAAATAACCACAATGAGATGCAAAACAACCAGAAATTACCAAGAAAAAAAAACACAGAGATGCAGAAAAACCTACAAAGAGATACAAAATAACTATAAAGAGACACAAAACAACCATGAGACACAGATGGCCAAAAAGAGACAAAAACCCATCACAGAGACACAAAACAATTAAAAAGAGACGCAAAATAACCACAGAGATGCAAAAAACAAAAAATAAAAAGAGATGAAAATCAACCAGAAATTACCAAAATAAAACACAAAGAGGCGCAAAAAAACCTACAAAGAGATGCAAAATAACCACAGATAGATGCAAAACCACCATGTAGAGATGCAGAACCTCCACAAAGAGATGCAACACAACCACAGACATGCAAAACAGCCACAAAGAGATGGAAAACAACAAAAAAATGCAAAGCCACCACACAGAGGTGTAAAACAACCATAAATAGATGCAAAAAAAAACTTCTAAAGAAATGTAAAACAACCATTTAGAGACACCACAACAAGATAGAAACAACCAAAAAGAGACACCAGAGATACAACACAACCCCAAATAATATAAAACAACCACAAACAGATGCAAAACATCCCTAAATAACAAAAACGGCCAAATTGAGATCCAAACAACCAAAGAGATGCAGAACCACCACATATAGACACAAAACAACCAAAAAGAGATCCAAAACCAAGCACCACAAAGAGACATAAAACAACCAACCAACCAAAAGAGATGCTAATCAACCACAAAGAGATGCAAAATAACTATAGAGACACAAACCAACCACAGTGAGTGCAAAGCCACCACAAAGACTTGCAAAACAACCAAAAAGACATGCAAATCAACCCGAATTTCTCCCTACAAAGAGATGCATGGCAGTCACAAAGACACTCAAAAACAATCACAAAGAAATACAAAATGATCCCAAAAACATACAAAACAACCCCAAAGAGACACAAAGCAACCAAAAACAGATACAAATCAACCCCAAATCACAAAAAAATAACCACAAAGAGAAGCAAAACAATCACAAAGAGATGCAAACAACCAAAAAGCAATACTACATGTGTAAGAAGAGATGTGAGATTTATATGATGATGATAATGATAATAATAATAATAATAATAATAATAATAATAATAATAATAATTAAAGCTGCAAGCAGCTGTGATCGGGCCCTCGCTCTCCCACGCCACCGCGGGGGGCCAGCAGCACGCATCACTGAAGCGGTTATGTGAAAACTCAGAGTAAGTTAACCCTGACGTGGTGTGACGTTTCATCGCCCCCCCCCCCCATGGGCGACGGCCCTATCAGATATAAGAGCTTGCCATTCTTGACCTGTGTATCAATTTCGTTAGGATATGAGGTCGCTGAAGCCATCAAAAAGCCAATTGATTTGGCGGCGAGGGCGGCGTCATAGCCGCCACACCCCTTGACGTAGAGAAAAGCTTGTAATAACTTGATCAGCATGGTCTCAGGGGCTGAGGCTGCTGAGCAACCAGGGGCTGCAGGGAGATCCAGAGCAGGCATGGATTGGTGGTGTAAATGTGGGGCTTACTGGCCACTTTATTAGGTACACCTGTGCAATCTAATACAATTCAATACAACAGCTCTGCCACACATTGTACGTTTACAAAGCTTTTACTTTTTCAGCTTTTGTCAGAAATGTGATTATTCTACTTTGTTATTGAGGTCATAGTGGGTGGTGTTGGTGTACTGGAGTGCAATATATTGAAAAGTGTTCCTAATATTTGTCCTCCTCAATTAGACAAAATTAGGAGGCCACCTCAGTACACCACCATTCACTATGACCTCAATAATAAACCATTTTCTAGACGATGTCAACAATAACTGAAAATGTATAAGCTTCGGGTTAGTATTACAAATAAAGTACTGTATTATTTACAGGAACAAACTTTACTTTAACAGTAAAAATAGTTTTTGGTGTTTTTGTAAATCACCACTATTTACTATTTACCACAGCATAGTGTACTAGTCGCCCTGCCTTGAATCAGTGAATCATCTCATCCTCTGTCCCATTTGCAGCCACCGTGATGCCACACACCTTACAAGACAACATGCCACAAATTAATTTTAAAACTAGGCTACATTCATAATTGGGACTTTTATCTCACATTTTTGATTAGGAATGACGATTTTTTTCCATTACTGGCGAAAATGGGCTTCCATAGATAAAAAGATGGTTACGGTAAAAATATCAGTGCCAGAGGCGGTCCTGGCTAGTTTTGCGCCCTGGGCAAACCATCTCTTGGCGCCCCCCCCCCCCCCCAACTCCCCAACACCCCACCTCTCCCCACCCCCTACAGGACGATACCAGTGAAAGTATCACGGTTCTGAGTAGTATCATGAAACCACGGCAAGAATGAGGCAGATGTGCCTTTTGTCATTTATAAAAAGATAAATCACTTTTCTACAATACATCACTGATATGTCAATGGAATAAATTACTTATTGACTTATTCATACTTCAAAAACAGCATCAATAAGTGATTAACCCTATGGGCCCTAGGCGTTTTGGGGGTATTTTTACTGCCTTTACTTTTAAGCTCATATCACAGTCATTATAAAGGCTACACACACGCTATATCTTGTTTTTTTCAGGACAATGTGGGCTAACCAGATTTGCCATCATTTCATGTCCTTCTATGTGCCTTTTTTATATAAATTTTTATATCAATGAAAAAAACAAATGTGTGTTACTAAATTCTTACATTTTTACATGTATCTCACCATAGCAAGTTGGAAAATGACATATTCTGCCATATATGAAGAGGGGAGACTCTCTGGAATCTGGCAACATAAGAACCATGATGCTGGGACATTCTGTCACTTTACAGTTGTCCAAAACATGTGGTTTGTGCCAGGCGGACATGATTGCCAGTATTTTTTCATTATTGCAAGAAATTCCACTGACTCATTCACAAGTCAAAAATGTGTTTTATCTGAAAGAAACATGCAATATTTACATCTAAGATAATAGAAAAATAGTCAACCAAGTGCAATGATGACCTCCAAGATAATATTTGCCACTTTGTTTGCAGTAAAAAAAAATTCGGGCATTGGGAGGGGGGCACGTGTCCCCCTCATTGATATGGTGACTATGGCCCTGTCCTGCATGCATAATTAGGCTGCAGTTGTCTGGGTGTGCAAAGGTGAAGTGGCTGGTCTTGTCATACAAAGTTTGATGGAGTGTCAACTGGACAATATGGAGATATTTGCATCTTGAAAGCCGGACTACAAATGTGGATAGACAGGGAGAAACACACGCAAGCCTAAGACGTGGTAAGATACGATATTCCTCACTATATGAAGTGACTGATAACAAGATCTGTACAATGGATTGTAAAGAAATTCGTCAGGTTTTTATTTTGTAGGCAATTAATCTGTATTTATAGCGTGATAGGATGACGATACAATGATGTGTGTGGTATCACATGAAAGCTCTGTTCCTGCGCTTTCATGTGATATGTGTGGCATTTCTGTGAGAGTCTGCATTCGCGAGTAATCCATCCAAGAGTAATGTGTGAGCAAAGCTGTATGAAAGCTCTGTTATACATCATGTTAGTGTAACTTTATCATTTTTTTTGCTGTGAAAACATTGGACTACTGACAAGTGCTTGGCCTTGTCAGAAAGCTACAATTTCGCTGTTTCACGTGATATGCGTGGCTTCTCGCTATGACGCACGGTCGCGGAGAAAATCAACAGAGAAGAACAGGTGTGAATTTGGACGCACTATGCGTCGTTTGGGCCCATAGGGTAGGGGGGGGATCAAAATAAAATCAAAAAATAAAATAAAAATCAACCAGCCACCCTCCTCCCCTGACAAGGAACGAACAGTCCCTAAAGTGCGGTGAGGTTTGTGGGCTGCTACTGACACAAAGACAGAAATGTGAATGGTTTGTTTCTCCTCTGACACGCCACATACCTGTGTGCCGCCACTGCTCGGTTGTCCAGGTACTGGGCAGTCATGACACCAACGAAAGAGGAAATTACTGGACCTGGAGACGGGCTTGTGTGTCGCCGGTAAGCCGTTATCTTGCGTTTGTCAGCTGCTCTCATGTTCCCTCCTTTTGTGAAGGTCTTGTCGCCATCCTCTGCTAACCAGGCGTCATATGCCTCGCGGTGTATTCCCCCGACATTTGTTCGGGATATTTCAAAACTTCTAGCTTTAAATTAACACTTAAGTTGCTTGTTGTCGCCATCTTATCTGTTTACAATCAGCTGAGAGTGCGCAACTGCGCATGTGCCTGAATGGGGGTTGATGTGTGTGGATGTGCTTCTCTGTGTCTGTGAATGTGTGTAATCCGGGTCTAGCGCTCTATAAATGACAAAAACGTCACATAAACACCACCAGTTTATAAAAGAGGCCAGCGTTTATTTATTAATGTTTTTTTTAAGAGGCCGGCTGCTAATAGGGCCCGGTAACGTTAACGTTACAGCAGAGAGATGCTGAGCACAGTTAACATTACACAACGATCACTTACCATGTCTGCTCCTTTTGTGATGCCGACAGATGAAAAGACAGTATCTTTCAAGAAAAGCGTTTGAACCATTCCTGAGCTTCTGCGCTTCATCCTTTCACTGTAGTCCTCGTAAACAAACATTTTCCGGACCATTTCCACAGGCGTGTTGGGATCGATGTCCAGCACAAATAGTTTCATCCTGTCCGTATACGTCACTCTGCTCCACATCTTCGGCTTGTTACCGCAACCCTTTACAATACATGTGTAAACCATGATTAACAACAGCACTCTGTAAACTTTTCTCAAACTTTCTGCTGCGTCCAGCTGACGATACCGCAAATGCAAGGCTGCAAGCAATAACTACGGCACTGTCTCAGGTGCGCACTGTGTCACTCCGCCCAGTGGTTTACTGAAGAAAGTAGTTCCGGGTATTTGCTTCATGTGTCGTAATATTACTTAATTATACATTATTATTTCATAGCGTGGGGAATGCGCAAGCCATGTGTTGTCCACTAGAGCGTTTTGGAGTCATTTGATGGTGTAATTGATTAGTTTTGAGGGAGAGAGGGGGCTGTATCACCCCCATTTCAGCTGGCAGCTCTGTCCCACCGATCTAAAAACAGCAGTTTTCATAAGGATATGACGTCGCTGAAGCCATCAAAAAGCCAAACGTATTTGATGGCAAGGGCGGCGAAATCACAAAATCGCCACCAAAATGAACTGTTTAAATCAAAATAGCCGGCTTCCTGTTTGGGGTAGACCATTGATGGCAAAGATTTTTTTGTGCGTCTGGGTGACATACACATATGTACCAATTTTCATCTTCCTACTCCAAAAAACCCCTATGGGGAGGGTTTTTTTGGAAATTTCAAGGGGGCGCTATAGAGGCATTTTGTCCCCCCCATCGGCGGCGCCCCTATCAGATGCAAGAGCTTGCCATTCTTGACCCGTGTATCAATTTTCATGAGAATATGAGATTGTTGAAGCCGTCAAAAAGTCAAACGTATTTGCTGGCGAGGGATCAATAGTCGCCACGCCGCCACATGGACACCATTAGACGTAGCTTCACCAACTTGTTCTGCATGCATTAGAAGTGGAATGAAGTTGATGCGGTCAAGTTTGTGTCATCAGTACATGTTAAAGTAAAAACTGGTCAATTCCTGTTACCACCAAGGGACACTTTGAGTAAGGTGGGATATTAATATATCTGGCCGTTCAGGGCGGAGCCATTATCATGTCCAGCAAGTTTGAAGCTGCTGAGATCAAGTATGTGGGCTTGGGCCCTAGTAATAACAGCTGCTGCGCAGTAGTGGGTCGGGTCCAGGCATTTTTAGGCAATTCTCAGTAACACGCAGAAGAATTAGAAGACATTTAGCAACACAATCTGCCTTTTGCATCAGCTGAGGCTTGAACTCACAACCTCTGATAGTAAGAATCAATTTCTATCTCACTGAGCTAATTAGTCAGTAGCAATTCATGTGTAGCTTCACAAATTGACTAAGCCAGACGTGCAGGTTTAGCAGCTGTCCATGCATGGAAAAGCAGATTTCAGACCACTGTAAAAAAATTCAGTTATCGAAACAAAAATCTGAAAATACACATATTGCATCTAGACGGCATGGAGATGTTGGTAATTTATTTTAACAATGATTGATTTGCTTCATAAGTGAAAAACTGATGTTTAACTAGTTGTGCTATGTGCAAAGTGAGAAGCCTCAGATGGTTTCACACTCAAGTATTGACACTGGATCTTTGTGCAAAGTTTGGTTTATTTTCAAGCATGAGAAGGCAGATTTTCTAGCAGGAAGAAGACTTGTAGATGCTGAACATCGATGAGTCAGGCTCAGGCAATTCTAAGCAATAAACTCGAGCACAGGAAGATGATTAAGATGTTTACATTACAATGCGGATTCTGCACCAGTTGAGGCTCGAACTCGCAACTTCTAGAACCAAAGAGCAGCCTCCATTCCTCTGAGCTAATTGGCAAGTAGCAACTCAACAGCGGCTTCACAAATTGACTAAGCCAGTCATTGTGAAAAATTCACTTATCAAGACAAAAATGTGAAAATACACATATTGCATCTAGACACCCTGGAGATGTTGGTAATATATTAACAATGATTTGCTCCATAAGTTTGGTTCATTTTCATGAAGGCAGATTTTCTAGCAGAAAAAAGACTTGAAGATGCTGCACAGTGTTCAGTCACGCTCAGGCAATTTTAAGCAATAAGCTGGAGCACAAGAAGATGAGTACATTAGAATGTGGATTCTGCACCAGTTGAGGCTCAAACCCGCAACCTAAGACAGTCATCTACCGCTCTGAGCTAATTGGCAAGCAGCAACTCAACAGTGGCTTCACAAATTGAGTAAGCCATTCACTCTTGTGTAGGAAAGCAGCCATCCGTGCATGGAAAGGCAGATTTGAAACCACTGTAAAAAATGCAGTTATTAAGACAAAAATCTGAAAATACACATATTGCATCTAGACAGCATGGAGATGTTGGTAATTTGTTTGTAACAATGATTGATTTGCTCCATAAGTGAAAAACTGATGTTTAAAATTACCATTTTTACATTGACTCCAATTGTTCACATTAGAGCAAAATTCAAAATGCTGTCAAAAATTCAGTTTTTTAAATAAAATTCTGAAATTTGCCACACATCATCTACCATGACTCTAGAATTTTGTCTTTTTTTCCTGAACATTGAAGATTTATTTAGCAAGAATTTGCATGTACATGTTTACAGTACCGTTTACAGTCAAATATTTTGATGCACTGTAAGCTCAATTTTTGATAAATCAAAAATCTGAGAAACGTAGTTTTTGTAGGACTGTCTGAAGATGCTCTGTAGCAAGTTTGGTGTCAATTGAGCAAAAATTGTGGGAGGAGAAATGTTTAAGAAGTTTTACAGTTTTTGAAAAAAAAGATGAACTTGATAATTTTTAATAGGTTTAAATGTACAAAAGTTTCTTCAGTATTGGAGCTATAGTTTAATCAGAGTTGTGAAGTTGTAGCATGTCCAGTTGATTTGTTATGAATTTTCAAAATTTTGAAGTTTAGACACTTGCTGTAGCGCCACCATCAGGACTATTGGCTTGAGTTTACAGCTGCGGATATCTGGCATGAGACTGGACCTTTGTGCAAAGTTTGGTGAGTTTTCACCCATGGGAAGTATGATTTCCTCGGAAGAAGAAAAAAGAAAGAAGAAGAATACCTAGGATTACAATTAGTGTCCTGGCAGCATTGCTGCCCGAACCCTAATAATAATAATAATAACAATGTGTTATGCTATGTAGCGTGTGAAATAGGGTATGGTGAATGTGCTAGGAAAGGTAGTATTGGCACGGTCACTACCTGGAGCTTGCATCAATGGAGCCTGGGTTTGTTGAAGGTGGCAGTGCTGTTTGGGCTGAGAAAGCCATGCGTAAGTAAGGTAAAGGAGGTTGTTGGGTTGGTGCAGGGAGCAGTGAGAGCTGGCATTAGGGGAGTGTCTCTGGGATGCCAGAGATCACTGTCTAGCCTCCTGGAGGTGTTGTGGGACCAACTAGACAAAACACTGGTGGGTTCCCACCTGATGACCTCAAAGACGTGTTAGTTATCACTGTTCATTGGGTGAGGTTAGGTTAGCAGGCCAATCAGAGAGAGAACCATGGAGCAAAAGGTTAGAGTTAGATGGCCTAGGGCAAATGACAGTAAAAAATGGGAGATAGTTAATAGAGATTTGTCAGTAATCTTAAGCAGGCTTAGAGGAAATGCAATAGAAAAGTTACTACTAGCTATTGAATGCAACTTGATGTTGTGTCCTTCAGTCACTTAGATATGACTGCAGCTTTCAGCTAGGAGAAGATGTAATTTGGCAGCGTCCAACTGTCTCTGGGCGTTTTGACCCTCAACCACAACGCCCTCCAGTTGGCGGGTCGGCAGTGATGGCCAGTCACTGCCCATCTTCTCCTGGCCCCCAGCGTAACTCCTCCCTCCTATTCCGTACCCAGCAAGAGGCTCTCTCTGCTGCCTCCCCCAGCCTATGGATGGCTGTCTTCCTGTGCCTTCCTGCTATCCCCAGAGCTGTGGGCATCTTCCACACGGACTGTGCAGGGAAACACCTGCACCCGATCTCAACTGGGAATAGCCAGGCCTGCCATCCTTTGTCCCTGTATTGCTGGACCAGGTCCTGGTACTTTGTGGCTCTTCTCTCTGAGGCCTCAACACATCCATCTTCCCAAGGGACTGTCAGTTAGATCAGGATGATGTTCCTGGCCTCCTCAGACCATATAACTATATCAGGCCTCAGGGAGGTTTGGACAACCCGGGGATAATGTAGTTTCCTTCCCAGGTCCACCCTCATCTCCCATGATGGTACTGTCTGCAGGAGACCCTTCTTGGTCTTCTTGGAGGATGGTGGTTTTCCCCCCTCCCTGACGAAGTGAATAGATGGTGTTGGTCTCACATGGACTTGACGCTTTTTCCGTCTCTCCTGCTCCAAGATGTCAGCCAGTGCTCTGAGGACCTTGTCGTGGCTCCAACGGTACCTCCCCTGGCTAAGAGCAGTCTTGCATCCAGCCAGTATGTGTGCCATCGTTCCTCTTTCTCAACATAGCCTGCACAGTGGGTCCTCCCTCATCCCCCACCTGTGCAGGTTTGTTGGTGTTGGAAGAGTATGATACACTGAACTGAGCAGGAAAGAGACGTCCTTCAACTTCAGCAGGCTTTCTGCCTGTGCAACTGATGTGAGATCAACACCATCAATCAATCAATCAATTTTATTTATAAAGCCCAATATCACAAATCACAATTTGCCTCACAGGGCTTTACAGCATACGACATCCCTCTGTCCTTAAGACCCTCACAGCGGATAAGGAAAAACTCCCCCAAAAAACCCCTTTAACGGGGAAAAAAAAACGGTAGAAACCTCAGGAAGAGCAACTGAGGAGGGATCCCTCTTCCAGGACGGACAGACGTGCAATAGATGTCCTACAGAACAGATCAGCATAATAAATTAACAGTAATCCATATGACACAATGAGACAGACAGAGAGAGAGAGAGAGAGAGAGAGAGAGAGAGAGAGAGAGAGAGAGAGAGAGAGAGAGAGAGATGCAGGTAATGACAGTAGCTTACAACAACATTATTGAAAGTAATAATATTATAGTTATAGTTCTGGCTACTGCGGTACAATATGTTGAAAGTATGTATTAATACCTGGCAGTATACATGTGTGACAATAGTCATATGTGTATAATAACAGTAGAAGTATGACTAATGACTAATGATGGCAGCAGCAGCAGGAGGCATCTGGCAGGACCACGGCAGCAGCACAACCACACACGTCACGCTGTCCAGGCACCGCTGCGGTATGAGTTAATCTGAGAGACAGTGGAGCACAAAGGCTCCGGAGAAGAAGCCGAGTTAGTGACATCCAGAATGGCCGAGTTAGCAAGATTCAGTATGCAGAGAGAGAGAGAGAGAGAGAGAGAGAGAGAGAGAAGGAGAGAAGGTGCCCGGTGTATTATGGGGGGTCCTCCGGCAGACAAGGCCTAAGTCAGCCTAACCAGGGGCTGGTACAGGGCAAGCCTGAGCCAGCCCTAACTATAAGCTTTATCAAAGAGGAAAGTCTTAAGTCTAGTCTTAAATGTGGAGACGGTGTCTGCCTCCCGGACCGCAACAGGAAGATGATTCCACAGGAGAGGAGCCTGATAGCTGAAGGCTCTGGCTCCTGATCTGCTTTTGGAGACTTTAGGGACCACGAGTAACCCTGCGTTCTCAGAGAGCTCATTGTGCCATATTATCCCACCAGAACTCTGCGCTCTAAGATATGACGGAGCTTGACCATTTAGAGCTTTATAAGTTAACAGTAGGATTTTAAATTCAATTCTGGATTTTACAGGGAGCCAGTGCAGAGAAGCTAAAACAGGAGAGATATGCTCGCGTTTCTTAGTTCCTGTTAGTACACGTGCTGCTGCATTCTGAATTAGCTGGAGAGTTTTTAAGGACTTACTAGAGCTACCTGATAATAGAGAGTTACAGTAATCCAGCCTTGAGGTAACAAAAGCGTGGACCAATTTTTCTGCATCTTTTCGGGTCAGGATAGGCCTAATTTTCGCAATATTATGCAGATGAAAAAATGCAGTCCGTGAGGTTTGTTTTAAATGAGAATTAAAAGACAAATCTTGATCAAATATTACTCCAAGGTTTCTTACGGTAGTGGCAGAGGCCAGAGCAAGGCCATCTAGAGAAACTATGTCATCAGATAAAGAGTCTCTGAGTTGTTTGGGGCCAAGAACAATAACTTCAGTTTTGTCTGAATTTAACATCAGGAAATTGGTGCTCATCCAAGTTTTTATGTCTTTAAGGCAGTTATGGAGTTTAGTTAATTGATTACTTTCTTCTGGCTTCATCGATAAATACAACTGAGTATCATCTGCATAACAATGGAAATTTATAGAGTGATTTCTAATGATGTTACCTAAAGGAAGCATATATAGAGTAAATAGGATTGGTCCGAGCACAGAACCTTGCGGAACTCCAAAACAAACTTTAGTACGTGAGGATGATTCATTACGAACGTCAACAAATTGAAAACGATCAGATAGATAAGATTTAAACCAGCTTAGTGCAGAACATTTTAGGCCAATTAAATGATCCAGTCTCTGCAGTAGAATTTGATGGTCAATTGTGTCAAACGCCGCACTAAGATCTAATAAAACAAGTACAGAGACGAGTCCTCTGTCTGAAGCAATCAGAAAGTCATTTGTAATTTTAACTAGAGCTGTCTCAGTGCTATGATGCACTCTAAATCCTGACTGAAATTCCTCAAATAAATTATTATCCTGGAGAAAATCACACAGCTGGTCTGCGACTACTTTCTCAAGGATCTTTGACATAAAGGGAAGATTAGATATTGGTCTATAATTGGCTAACACCTCTGGATCCAGGGTGGGCTTTTTTAGTAGAGGTTTAATTACAGCTACCTTAAAAGACTGTGGTACATAGCCTGTTAATAAGGATATATTGATCATATCTAATATATGAGTGTTAACTAAAGGAAAGATCTCCTTAAGTAGCCTAGTTGGGATGGGGTCTAAGAGACACGTTGATGATTTCAAGAAATCACTGCGGTCAATTCTTGAAGAGAAATTGGGGAGAAGCAATTTAAATATATATTAGGTTTTACAGCTGTGTTTGAGGTTTGATAGGTACTATCTGAGGGCAGGAGGTCATGAATTTTGCCTCTAATAGTTAGAATTTTGTCATTAAAAAAGCTCATAAAATCATTACTGCTAAGGGCTAAAGGAATACAAGGCTCAATAGAGCTTTGACTCTCAGTCAGCCTGGCTACAGTGCTGAAAAGAAACCTGGGGTTGTTTTTATTGTCTTCTATTAGAGCTGAGTAATAGTTTGCTCTGGCATTGCGGGGGCCCCTCTTGTAAGTTTTGAGACTGTCTGTCCAGATTAAACGAGATTCTTCCAGTTTGGTTAATCGCAAATTCCTTTCAAATTTTCGCGATATTTGTTTTAACTTACGGGTTTGACAGTTATACCAAGGAGCGAACTTTCTTTGCTTTTTTAACTTCTTTTTAAGAGGAGCTACAGAGTCGAGCGTTGTTCGCAGCGAGCCTACGGTGCTATCAACAAAATGATCAATTCGGGAGAGGTTAAAGTCGGCACAGGAAACCTCTGTTACTGAAGGTATTGGTATTGAATTTAACGACGAAGTAATCTTTTCCTTAAATTTTGCGACAGCACTATCTGATAAACATCTAATATAGTAACTGTTGCTGAGTGGCGTGTAATCGAGTAAAAAGAAATCAAAAGTAATCAGATAATGATCCGATAGCGAGGGATTCTGTGGAAAGACTTTTAGGTTATCAATTTCAATTGCATACGTCAGAACTAGATCGAGGGTATGGTTAAAACAATGAGTAGGTTCATGTACACCCTGACTGAAGCCAATGGAGTCTAATAATGAGATAAACGCGGTAGCCAGGCAGTCATTATCAACGTCGACATGAATGTTAAAATCGCCTACAATAATAACTTTATCTGATTTAAGAACTAAACTGGATAAAAACTCTGAGAATTCAGATACAAATTCAGAATACGGGCCAGGAGCACGGTACACTATAACAAATAGGCTGTGAGGTTTTCCAGGTCGGATGTAAAAGACTGAGAACAAGGCTTTCAAATGAATTATAATCTAGTTTAGGTTTAGGGCTGATTAACAGACTAGAGTTAAAAATGGCTGCAACTCCCCCTCCTCGGCCGCTGCCTCGAGGAATGTGGGTATTATTATGACTGGGAGGAGTGGACTCATTTAGACTAACATATTCATCTTGACACAGCCAGGTTTCAGTGAGACTGAGTAAATCAATATGATTATCTGATATTAATTTGTTTACTAACACTGCTTTAGACGATAGAGACCTGATATTCAACAGTCCGCATTTAATTCTCCTGTTTTGTCTTTCTGTCACAGAAGAGGTTTTAATTTTTATGAGGTTGTTATGCACAACTCCTCTTTGTTTAATTTTAGATTTAAATAATTTAGGCGGTTGGGGGACAGACACCGTTTGTATAAAACTATGAAAACTATGGGTGGGTAACTGAACTAGAAGCTCAGAGAGGCGTTTAGGACTGCAACTCTCTGACCTGGTCTCAACTCTGGGTTGTCAGGGATTTAAATTACTAATAAAGTTTGCCAGGTTCCTAGAAATGAGAGCAGCTCCATCCAAAGTGGGATGAATGCCGTCTCTCCTAATAAGACCAGGTTTTCCCCAGAAAGTTTGCCAATTATTAACAAAACCCACATCATTTGCTGGACACCACCTGGACAGCCAGCGGTTAAATGATGACATGCGGCTAAACATGTCATCACTGGTCAGATTTGGGAGGGATCCAGAGAAAACTACGGAGTCCGACATCATTTTTGCATATTCACACACCGAGGCAATATTAATTTTAGTGACTCCGATTGGCGTAACCGGGTGTCATTGCCGCCGACGTGAATAACAGTCTTACTGAATCTACGTTTAGCTTTAGCCAGCAGTTTTAAATTTGATTCAATGTCGCCCGCTCTGGCCCCAGGGATACATTTGACTATGGCCGCTGGTGTTGCTAACTTCACGTTCCTCAGAATAGAGCTGCCAATGACCAGAGTTTTATCCTCAGCGGGTGTGTCGCTGAGTGGGGAAAAGCGGTTGGTAACGTGAACAGGCTGGTGGTGAGCCGTGGGCTTCGGCTTGGAGCTGTGCTTCTGGCGGACCGTGACCCAACCTCCTGGCTGAACGGGAGTTACCGGAGGACAGTTAGCAGAGGCTAAGGCTATGCTATGTGGCTCTGCACCGGCTACAGGGGGCTGGCTAACTACCGCAGCTGCTGAATGGTTTTCCATGGTGCGGAGCCGCTCTTCTAATTCACTAAGCCTCGCCTCCAACGCAGCAAATAAGCTACACTTGTTACAGTTACCACTGTCGCTAAAGGAGGCATAGGCATAACTGAACATCTGGCACACCGGGCAAGAAAGAGCAGGAGAAGGAGAAGCCATGGCTAAGCTAATGTAGCTAACAAGGCTAAGAGCGTGCAAACAACAGCTAAGAGATTAGCGAGAAAGTCGTAGAAAGGAGGAGAGCTAAAGGTGCTTAAACAGAACCAGTGTGGGTTATGACTTGAAGTAGACGTAAAAGTAGCGTTAAAGCAACTGAGGTGAGAAAGCAGGCAAGTGGAATTCACCAGAGCAGTACAGAGACGCTGTCACAGAAACACCGGAAATGACACAACTCACTTACCGCAATACGTCAGCACGTTCTGTAATCTTTTCCTTATAACTCTCCAGGTGAAATTCTGCATTGGACTGCGAGACCTGAGTGCTGACGTACTGCGGTAAGTGTGTTGTGATTCATTTCCGGTGTTTCTGTGATAGCGTCTCTGTGCTGCTCTAGCGAACCCTACCGGTTTGCTCTTTTTTTTTCTCACTTCAGGTGCTTAACATCTACTTCAAGTCTTAACCCACACTAGTTCTGTTTAAGCACTTATAGCTCTCCTCTTTTTTACGACTTTCTTGCTAATCTTAGCTGTTGTTTGCACGTTATTAGCATTGTTAGCTACATTAACTTAACACTTAGCGATGGCTTCTCCTTCTGCTTTTTCTTGCTCGGTGTGCCAGATGGTTAGCTATGCCTCTGAGAGTGGGCGACATTGAGTCAAATTTAAAACTGCTGGCTCAGGCTAAACATAGATTTAGTAAGACTGTTATTCACGTCGGTGGCAATGACACCCAGTTACGCCAATCAGAGGTCACTAAAATTAATGTTGCCTCAATGTGTGAATATGCAAAAAATATGTCAGACTCCGTAGTTTTCTCTGGACCCCTCCCAAATCTGACCACTGATGACATGTTTAGCTGCATGTCATCATTTAATCGCTGGCTGCCTAGGTGGTGTCAAGCAAACAATGTGGATTTCACTAATCACTGGCAAACTTTCTGGGGAAAACCTGGTCTGATTAGGAGAGACGGCATTCATCCCACTTTGGATGGAGCTGCTCTCATTTCTAGGAACCTGGCCAAGTTTATTAGCAATTCAAAACCCTGACAACCCAGAGTTGAGACCAGGACTCAGAGTCAAAGTCTTACATGCTTCTCTGACCTTCGAGTGCAGTTATCCACCCATAGTTTTATACAAACAGTGTCTGTCCCCCGACCACCTAAATTATCTAAATCTAAAATTAAACAAAGAGGAGTTGTGCATAACAACCTCATAAAAATTAAAACTTCTTCTTTGACAGAAAGACAACACAGGAGAATTAAATGCGGACTTTTAAATATCAGACTAAGGTGTAATTGTGGTGTGTGCTGCTGTGTTTACCTGTCTCCAGAGGCCTCTCCCCTCCCCCGCCCTGCACTGAGGCTGAGTGTGCACACCTGAGAGTCATCTGCAATCAACGGGCTTTAAGACTGCCACCGACTCTAGCCTCAGCGCCAGAGTATTTGCGACTGCACGCAGTGGTATCTCGGCTCCTCTGTTCTTCCAGTGATTTGAGTATCTTGCAAGTTTGATTGTGTTTTTGCTCTTCGAGTGTTTAACCCTCGCTCTCCTACCTCTTTTTTCCAGTGTCTCCCTCCATGCCTCACAGCAGCCCACAGCCCAGCACTCTCACCTGATTATCTCACTCTGCGCCTGGACTCCGGATCTCCTTTGTTCTCTGCATCATTCTGGCACAATAAAACTGTTAAACCTTTTCCCTCAGTCTGTCTGCATTTTGGGTCCATAACCTCGCTGCCACCACAGTAATCTTGAAGTTTGACTAAACGCCAACTCCCAATCTAGCTCCAACCTGTTACAACAAGTGAAATCAGCTGGCTCCAATTGACGCCTCACCTGTTAAGCCTCAACTCATACACGCGCCCAGGAAAAATAAAAAGCCCAAACTAGTCGAGTGCCAAAAATGTTGCAAAATGTCAAAAAGCAAAGGAAAGGAGCGAGCGGAGGCTTTTTCTACAGTGGAATAAATGCTCCTTATGGAAGTGTTTGTGGACTTTATGACATGATTAAAAAAATGTTCCCCCTCCTGAGCCTTACACTGGGGAGATTGGTAGCTGCAGGGGTTTTTTGTTACGTTGCTCCTTAGTTTTTGACCAGCAGCCTTTTAGTTATCCCACCGATAGAGCCAGGATAGCTTATGTCATTAATTTGTTACGGGATAAGGCCGCTAAATGGGCCACAACCATCTGGGACCAGCAGTCACCTGTTTTAAGTTCTTTTTCTAGTTTTTCTGAGGAGCTTCGCAGAGTTTTTGATCACCCTATTCAGGGCCAGGAGGCAGCTAAGCGCCTTTTTTCCCTTTCTCAAGGGTCTCAGTCAGTGGCGGAGTTTTCCATTGATTTTCGTATTGCAGCTTCAGAGAGAGGGTGGGGGGAGCAAGAATTAAAGGGGGTATTTTTGAGAAGCTTGTCCGACGAGCTTAAGGATGAGCTAGCCTCTACACCTCTTCCCCTTCCAGCTCTCCTAAACGGATCTCTGTGCCCTCCTGCCTCCTCTGGGAGAGAGACTCTCTACCCCTGCAGACCCTCATCGATTCTGGTGCCGATGACAACTTCATTCACAGTGAGTTAGTTGAACAACTCAATATCCCGTTGGAGCCCCTTCCCACTCCCAAGAAAGTCACCGCCTTAGACGGCCGCCTTATCTCCAATGTCACCCACGGCACTGCCCCTTTAATTCTTATCATCTCCGGAAATCATCGTGAAGACCTCCAGCTCTATGTCATTCCCTCTCCTCAATCCCCCATAGTTCTTGGTCTCCCCTGGTTACAACTGCACAATCCGCAAATTGACTGGAGATCTGCCACCATAACCAGCTGGAGCGTCCATTGTCATTCCCACTGCCTCAGATCCCTTCTCCCGCCAACACATGGCAACCCCAGCTCAACCTGTTCTCACCAATGTTCCCTCAGAGTATCATGACCTCGCTACTGTGTTCAGCAAGGAACTGGCCTTATCCCTACCCCCTCACCGCCACTATGATTGTGCCAGCGACCTCCTTCCTGGTGCCACCCTTCCCAGTAGCCGTCTCTACAATCTGTCCCGTCCTGAGAGGGAGGCCATGGAGTCCCACATTCAGGACTCATTAGCTTCAGGACTCATTCAGCCATCCTCTTCCCCACTAAGAGCTGGTTTCTTTTTTGTTAAAAAAAAGATTCCTCCCTTCGCCCCTGTATGGATTTCCGAGGCCTGTATGAGATCACAGTTAAAAATAAGTATCCTCTTCCCCTCATTGATCCCTCCTTCGAACCCCTGTGTAGTGCCAGAATCTCCACAAAGCTCGACCTACAGAATGCTTACCACCTCATCAGAATCAAGAAGGGAGATGAGTGGAAGATGGCATTCAACACCCCGCTTGGTCACTTCGAGTATTTAGTGATGCCATTTGGACTCACCAACGCCCCGGCTGTCTTCCAGGCCCTGATCAACAATGTGCTCCGGGACATGCTGAACCAGTTCGTGTTTGTCTACTTGGATGACATCGTCATCTTCTCCCGGGATGAGGAGGAGCACCGGCAGCACGTCCATCTGGTTCTTCAGAGGCTGTTAGAGAACCGCCTTTATGTGAAACCTGAGAAATGTGAGTTTCACACCTCGTCGGTTGGTTTCCTGGGTTATGTGATAGCTCAGGGACAGCTGCAGCCAGACCCGGTGAAGATCCAGGCGGTGAGGGACTGGCCCATTCCTACCACCCGCAAGGAGTTGCAGCGTTTCCTCGGCTTTGTAAACTTCTACCGGAGATTCATACGGGACTACAGTAAGGTGGCTGCTCCTCTCTCTCGCCTCATATCCCCCAACACTCCCTTCCTCTGGTCTCCGGAGGCAGCCTCTGCATTCTCTAAATTGAAAGCTCTGTTCACCTCCGCTCCTGTTTTAAAACATCCTCACCCTTTGCTGCAATTCGTGGTGGAAGTGGATGCCTCCAACTCCGGTGTTGGAGCGGTGCTGTCTCAACGGGACCCCAAGACGCAGAGGTTGCATCCCTGTGCGTTTTTTTCTTACCGCCTGTCTCCTGCGGAGAGAAATTATGATGTGGGAAACCGAGAGTTGCTGGCTGTGGTGTGGGCCCTGCAGGAGTGGAGGCACTGGCTGGAGGGTTCACACCTTCCTTTCATCATCTGGACGGACCACAAGAACCTCGCCTATCTGCGCTCTGCTTGGCGCCTCAACTCCCGCCAAGCCCGCTGGGCACTTTTTCTGAGCAGATTCAACTTTAGTATGTCCTACAGACCCGGATCCCACAACGCCAAGCCTGACGCCCTCTCCCGAATCTTCAGCTCTCCTTCAGACACCAGTGAACCGGACCTCATCCTCCCACCTACCTGCTTCGTCGGCGCCGCCACCTGGGAGATAGAGGCAGTTATCGAGGAGATGCTGAAGACTCAACCAGACCCCAAGACTGGACCCCCGGACCGGAGGTTCGTTCCGGAATCCGCCCGTTCTCAGGTTCTTCAGTGGGGACATTCGTTGAAACTCACCTACCATCCTGGGATCCAGAGAACGCTCCACTTCCTCCGCCAAAGTTTCTGGTGGCCGGGGATGGCCCGGGACATCCGGGACTTTGTGGCGGCCTGCTCAGTCTGCACCCGGGGCAAAGCCTCTCATCTGCCTCCTGCTGGTCTGTTGCGCCCTCTACCCATACCATCCCGTCCCTGGTCTCACATAGCTCTGGATTTTGTCACTGGACTGCCGCCATCTGAAGGTAACACAGTTATCTTTACCATCATTGACAGATTTTCTAAGTGTGTGCATTACGTGCCTCTACCCAAGCTTCCCTCAGCTCGTGAGACCTCTGATCTCCTGATTACCCATGTCTTCAGACTTCATGGGATACCCAGTGACATTGTGTCGGACCAATGTCCACAGTTTTCCTCCCAGGTTTGGAGGGATTTCTGTAAGTCCCTGGGCGCAACAGCTAGCTTGTCCTCTGGCTACCACCCTCAGACCAACGGCCAGACAGAGCGGGCCAACCAAAGTTTGGAGACTGCGCTGTGCTGTGTTGCGGCTCACCATCCGGTCACCTGGAGCTTCCACCTCCCATGGATCGAGCACGTGCACAACTCCCTCACCAGCGCGGCCACAGGTATGTCACCCTTCATGTGTTGCTATGGTTTTCAACCCCCATTATTCCCCGACCAGGAGCTAGCAGTGGCCACCCCGTCGGTGAGGGAGCATGTCAGGCGCCTGCGAGAGGTGTGGAGGACCGCCAGAGCCGCACTCACCTGCAATGCAGCCAGGACTAAGCGGATAGCGGACGAACACCGGTCCCCAGCCCCTGAGTACCATCCCGGTCAGATAGTGTGGCTCTCGTCCCACGACCTCCCATTACAGACTGAGTCATGTAAGCTGTCACCCCCTTTCATTGGTCCCTTCCCTGTCGTCAAAGTCATTAACCCCTCTGCTGTCAAACTCCAGTTACTGGACTCCCTGAAGATCCACCCTACCTTCCATGTGTCCCTCCTGAAACCTGTCGCTTCCTGTGACCTGAGCCTTCCGGCCGTCGCCCCTCCACCCCCCCGGATCATCGATGACCACCTCGCCTTCTCTGTGTCCCGGATTCTGGATGTGCGGCCCCGAGGACGGGGTTTCCAGTACTTGGTCGATTGGGAGGGGTATGGCCCGGAGGAGCACTCATGGATCTCCAGGAGGCTCATTCTGGACGCATCCCTGCAAAGAGACTTTTATGCTGCTAACCCGGACAAGCCTGGTAGGACGCCAGGAGGCGTCCGTTGAGAGGGGGGTACTGCGGTGAGCATGGACTTTTGGCTTTTATTTTATGAACATTTCCGGAGTCTACTTCCTGTGTGGGTTGTGTGCTGCTGTGTTTACCTGTCTCCAGAGGCTTCTCCCCTCCCCCGCCCTGCACTGAGGCTGAGTGTGCACACCTGAGAGTCATCTGCAATCAACGGGCTTTAAGACTGCCACCGACTCTAGCCTCAGCACCAGAGTATTTGCGACTGCACGCAGTGGTATCTCGGCTCCTCTGTTCCTCCAGTGATTTGAGTATCTTGCAAGTTTGATTGTGTTTTTGCTCTTCGAGTGTTAAACCCTCGTTCTCCTACCTCTTTTTTCCAGTGTCTCCCTCCATGCCTCACAGCAGCCCACAGCCCAGCACTCTCACCTGATTATCTCACTCTGCACCTGGACTCCGGATCTCCTTTGTTCTCTGCATCATTCTGGCACAATAAAACTGTTAAACCTTTTCCCTCGGTCTATCTGCATTTTGGGTCCATAACCTCGCTGCCACCACAGTAATCTTGAAGTTTGACTAAACGCCAACTCCCAATCTAGCTCCAACCTGTTACAACAAGTGAAATCAGCTGGCTCCAATTGACGCCTCACCTGTTAAGCCTCAACTCATACACGCGCCCAGGAAAAATAAAAAGCCCAAACTAGTCGAGTGCCAAAAATGTTGCAAAATGTCAAAAAGCAAAGGAAAGGAGCGAGCGGAGGCTTTTTCTACAGTGGAATAAATGCTCCTTATGGAAGTGTTTGTGGACTTTAAGGACATGATTAAAAAAAAAAGGCAATACTGCAGCAATTAATAAAGCAAGGTAGGTGGCGTGGCTGAATATTGCTGACAGGCTTAATGTGCAAATGACAAAGAAAATTCAGGATTTCGGCATAATATCATGTTATATAAATCCCGCATCAAAGGGACAAAATATATGTAGATAAGAACACCTATTAAATCTAACAATTCAAGTATGCCTAATGAAATTCACCAAATTAATATTAGTGATAGATTATTTATCATATTTATCTACTGATTCCTTCAGATGATGCATTTAATCAAACTATTTTATGTCAATCATCGCATTTATCACATAAGTGATTGTAGATTATGACATTTCTGAAATGATCAGTTTATAGGAAATAATCACATGACATTTATCTATTGATATCGATTGTAGAAAATGACATTTAGCAAATCCATGAATTCAGTGGAGATGAGGAAAACTATTACGTGAATGCAGGTGATAGTGAATCAATTATCTATTTCTCATCATTTGGGAGTCAGTTGTAAGCTCTATCCCTGATTATATCAAAATAAGGAAAATCCCCTTAAATGTATGTTATGTGCTATAGGATGAGGAACAGACAGACCACAGTGGTGTGTGTCCCATTTTCATCCCTCACTGTTATGTCTCAATAGAAGCAATCTCAGTAGCCAGAGAAGGACTTGGCAGCAGGTCAAGATAAAATATAAGAATATCCTGTGGAATGGTAAGTGCTCCAAAATGAAATGTGAAATGTATCAGTCAATATAGGTGTAAAGCTGTGACTCTGTACATTGCAGCTACCAGGAAAAAAACTGCTATAATGGCTACTGGTGGTAGACCCCCTCCTGAGGACTTTACTCCAGCAGAGATCCTGGCCCTCAGTCTCAATAAGGGGCCCAAGATCGATGGGATCCGGGGGGGAGTTCCTCCAACCCTGTGGCCCCAGAGATCCGGGCCCCATATGTTGAAGGTACTGTCCATCAATGCCCCTCAGCTGGTGACAGCCCCTCAGTTGGTATAACTAACTCTACACCTGTATTTCTGTCAGTGGTAGGGGATCAAATAAATCTTCTGGATACTCTAGTACTACCAGGGCCTGAGGAGGCAGTCGGGCCGGAAGACGATTCAGTAGGTCCCAACCTGTTGAAACACTGCACTACATGCAGTCAAACCCCTACCTGTGCTCCAATAACTGCTGTTCCTCTATTTGCAGGGAGAAGGCCCCAGCCATCCAAATGATGATGATGATGATGATGATGATGAGGACAGCTGTATTTGAGGCTCAGAGGGCAAACAAAGAATGAAAAAACTCATCTGAGACATGCACTGTTGAAATTGTGTTTGCAATGACAAAATCACCTTAATAAGGAACCACACACCCTGCTGCAGGAGACTACCTCAGCTGGAAGGACTGCCACCACATCTGGCAGGAGTGAAGTGAGTAGCCGTTCCCTTTTACCCTCCTTAACAACTGCATATTTGGCTGCACTGACACATTTCCTCATCATAGGACATCCGCAACATTTATAAGAGGTACTTGAATTATGCCACAGAATGTAAAAAACTACAAATAAAGAAGATTAAACTTGAAATCAAGAAGATGGAAAAAGATTTAAGTGTGAATTCAAATGCACAGCAAAAGGTAATTGTCTTTACTATATGTAATTGATCATTCTGTCTCCACAGGCTGAGCAGCGTGACCCATCATAGATTAAATAACTTAAGTCAACTTTGTCTACTGTGTCCTGTCTCTACAGTGTGGAAAAAACGATTAATTAGTTTAGAAACATAATAATTGCATGGCTCTATATAGAACCCAAAGCACTTCAGTTAATGCCTGAAATTAATGGAAATTGGCACCAGCCAAATGCTGGTGGAAAATGGAGAGAGACCGGTTGCTTTCAGACACAAACTATCAAACATTTACTATTGTTGAAGGTGAAACATTTATCTGTCAGTGACTTGTGATATATCCTTTTTTAACAATATCTACCCTAAAATTCTCTACATTCATAGGTTTCAGGTGTTGTCGGGATCCTCCCATCTCTCCTCCAGGACAACCTCAAGTGGCCTCTCCTTTTGGATTGCTGCAATATTGTGGAGGATGGCACAGGCAACTATAATGTCGCATGCCCGGTCAGGAGCAACCCTGAGGTATTTCAGGCACTGGAACCTGCAGGGACTGAAGTAAGAAGACATGCAAAACTGTAGGGTTGTCTGGGCAGTATTGTCTTGAAGGCTATAATCTGAATTTGAGGCTGTGCAATGCGGCCTGAGAACTGTTGAGTTCTGAACCTGGATTTTAGCTGGCCAAAAACCATTTCAATCTGTGCCCTGGTGCCACATTCAGGCTGTGGAGATTCCTCCGGTCCACTTAATCCCTCTCCACAGGTCCAGGTGGGGCCTGGATGCGGACATGGGTGCAATCAATGCACCCAAGGACATTGGGGAAGCCTATGTGAGATGATGAAGGTATGACATACTGTATCAACCTGTGGGCCACTTTCTATTTTCCATCACATGCAATTGTATGTCACATACCTGCAATTGCATAGAATGCCTCCTTGATCCTCTGGGAATCATGATGTCCAGGGAAGGTGATAAAAATGTTCAGAAACTGTTTCAAGGCCAGTTAGACTGCTCTTACCTGTAATTTGGTTGCTTTGTGTCATGGTTAATTCATAAATATAAAAGATAACCATATGCTAATGTGAACAAATCAAGCCCTATGCATGATGTATGGTGATGCTAGAAATAATCAAAATGAATAGAAAATACATCCTTTTTACCTCTCTGCAAACAGTTGCCTTGCTTAGCCTCTCAGCATCACCAACACTATACAGGAATGTACCGCTAGCAAAGAACCTCAGTGCAATACAGACTGACTGCACAGTGGTCAGAGACTTTATAATGTGGTTCCAGCAAACTGCATAGATACACTATGCTTTGCCTGCTGAACTGGTACCTCTCCCACAGATAGGAGTCTGTATCAGTGGGTTGGTCCTGTCCTGGAAGACCCTTGGAGCTGGTGGTGGTTGGAAGGCCCTCTGGACAATTTGAGCATCCTCATCCACAGGATCCTCAATGAAGGGGCATGCCATTATTTCCTAATTTCTGAGATTTGCTCTCTGTCTCTGTGTCTCTCTGGGTGTGTGCTTCTCCTTCTCTTGGATGCACTCCTTATATGGCCATTGTCAGTTGACCTTAATTGGCTGTGAATTTGCTAGCCAATTGGAAACAGAGTGGGGTGGGGATGGCAATCACATTCATGTGGTTTGGTGTACATATAAAATCTTTTTTTAATGCCTCAGTTTCATTCTATTATAGTTTTTTTTATCAGTTTGATTTTGGCTTTATTGTTCTAAAAAAAATCTTATTTTTATTATACTTTTATTGATAATTATATGATCAACATATTATTTTATCGTTACATGACAGTTGTGAGTGTGTAAAAGCACCGGCAGAACTGTCTTTTAGGTGTCTGTTCTTGTCTATTGAACATTTTTTGATCATAGATGGAGCTAATCCTCACCTTAATCCTGCTACAGACCAGGATTGTCCGGCAGCATGAGTTACCATGGTTACTAGGCTGGGATTCAGGTTAACCACCTTGATGGAACAGAGTTGGGGCTCAGGTTGATGGAACGGAAACCGGAGTTTAGCTCGACGTATCAGGCTTAGCCAGAACCATGGTTTCCATGTTACCGATGTGAGGCTAATCTTAGCCACTTTGATGGAACAGAACTCTGGCTCACATTAGCCAGACTTGGCCATTTAAGCCTGAATTTGCCTTCAGCCTGCTTGATGGAATACCCCCCAGGTCTCTATCTGATATTAATTTGTTTACTAATACTGCTTTAGATGATAAACATATTGATTTACTCAGCCTCACTGAAACCTGGCTGTGTCAAGATGAATATGTCAGTCTCAGTGAATCCACTCCTCCCAGTCATAATAATACCCACATTCCTCGAGGCAGCGGCCGAGGAGGGGGAGTTGCAGCCATTTTTAACTCTAGTCTGTTAATCAGCCCTAAACCTAAACTAGATTATAATTCATTTGAAAGCCTTGTTCTTAGTCTTTTACATCCGACCTGGAAAACCTCACAGCCACTTTTATTTGTTATAGTGTACCGTGCTCCTGGCCCGTATTCTGAATTTGTATCTGAATTCTCAGAGTTTTTATCCAGTTTAGTTCTTAAATCAGATAAAGTTGTTATTGTAGGCGATTTTAACATTCATGTTGACGTTGATAATGACTCCCTCGCTACTGCGTTTATCTCATTACTAGACTCCATTGGCTTCAGTCAGGGTGTACATAAACCCACTCACTGTTTTAACCATATCCTCGATCTTGTTCTGACGTATAGAATTGAAACTGATAACCTAACAGTCTTTCCACAGAATCCCTAGCTATCGGATCATTATTTGATTAGTTTTGATTTCTTTTTACTCAATTTCACACCACTCAGCAACAGTTACTATAGTAGATGTTTATCAGATAACCTAACAGTCTTTCCACAGAATCCCTCGCTATCGGATCATTATTTGATTAGTTTTGATTTCTTTTTACTCAATTTCACACCACTCAGCAACAGTTACTATGGTAGATGTTTATCAGATAACCTAACAGTCTTTCCACAGAATGCCTCGCTATCGGATCATTATTTGATTAGTTTTGATTTCTTTTTACTCAATTTCACACCACTCAGCAACAGTTACTATGGTAGATGTTTATCAGATAACCTAACAGTCTTTCCACAGAATCCCTCGCTATCGGATCATTATTTGATTAGTTTTGATTTCTTTTTACTCAATTTCACGCCACTCAGCAACAGTTACTATGGTAGATGTTTATCAGATAGTGCTGTCGCAAAATTTAAGAAAATGATTCCTTCAACGTTGAATTTAATACCATGTCCTTCAGTAACAGAGGTTTCCCATACCGACTTTAAACTCTCCCGAATTGATCATCTTGTCGATAGCACTGCAGGCTCGCTGCAAACAACACTCGACTCTGTAGCACCTCTCAAAAAGAAGTTAACAAAGCAAAGAAAGTTTGCTCCTTGGTACAACTCTCAAACCCGTAATTTAAAACAAATAGCGCGAAAATTTGAAAGGAATTGGTGATTAATCAAATGGAAAGAATCTTGTTTAGTCTGGGCAGACAGTCTCACAACGTATGAGGGGCCTCTGCAATGCCAGAGCAAACTGTTACTCAACATTAGTAGAAGAAAATAAGAACAGCCCCAGGTTTCTTTTCAGCAATGTAGCCAGGCTGACTTAGAGTCAAAGCTCTATTGAGCCTTGTATTCCTTTAGCCCTTAGCAGTAATGATTTTATGAGCTTTTTTAATGACAAAATTCTAACTATTAGAGGCAAAATTCATGACCTCTGCCCTCAGATAGTACCTATCTGCCCTAAAACACAGCTGTAAGACCTAATATATATTTAGATTGCTTCTCCTTGATTTCTCCTCAACAATTGACCGCAGTGATTTCTTTATCTAAATCATCAACGTGTCTCTTAGACTCCATCCCAACTAGGCTACTTAAGGAAGGCTTACCTTTAGTTAACACTCACTTATTAGACATGATCAATATATCTTTATTATCAGGCTATGTACCACAGTCTTTTAAGGTAGCTGAAATTAAACCTCTACTAAAAAAGCCCACCCTGGATCCAGAGGTGTTAGCCAACTATAGACCAATAGCTACACTTCCCTTCCCTTCAAAGATCCTTGAGAAAGTAGTCGTAGACCAGCTGTGTGATTTTCTCCATGATAATAATTTATCTGAATATTTTCAGTTAGGATTTAGAGTGCATCATAGCACTGAGACAGCACTAGTTAAAATTACAAATGATCTTCTGATTGCTTCAGACAAAGGACTTGTCTCTGTACTTGTTTTATTAGATCTTAGTGCAGCATTTGACACAATTGACCATCAAATTCTGCTACAGAGACTGGAATATTTAATTGGCTTAAAAGATTCTACACTAAGCTGGTTTAAATCTTATTTATCTGATCGTTTTCAGTTTGTTCATGTTCATGATGAATCATCCTTACGAACTAAAGTTTGTTTTGGAGTTCCACAAGGTTCTGTGCTCGGACCAATCCTGTTTACTCTATATATGCTTCCTTTAGGTAACATCATTAGAAATCACTCTGTAAATTTCCATTGTTATGCAGATGATACACAGTTGTGTTTATCGATGAAGCCAGAAGAAACTAATCAATTAAAAACTAAACTTCATAATTGCCTGAAAACTGAAAGTTATTGTTCTTGGCCCAAACAACTCAGAGACTCTTTATCTGACGACATACTTTCTCTAGATGGCATTGCTCTGGCCTCTAGCACTACCGTAACAAACCTCAGAGTAATATTTGACCAAGATTTGTCTTTTAATTCTCATTTAAAACAAATCTCACGGACTGCATTTTTTCATCTGCATAATATTGCGAAAATTAGGCCTATCCTGACCCAAAAAGATGCAGAAAAATTGGTCCACGCTTTTGTTACCTCTAAGTTGGCTTACTGTAACTCCCTATTATCAGGTAGCTCTAATAAGTCTTTAAAACTCTCCAGCTAATTCAGAATGCAGCGGTACGTGTACTAACAGGAACTAAGAAACGAGATCATATTTCTCCTGTTTTAGCTTCTCTGCACTGGCTCCCTGTGAAATCCAGAATTGAATTTAAAATCCTACTGTTCACTTATAAAGCTCTACATGGTCAGGCTCCATCATATCTTAGAGAGGTCATAGTGCCCTATTATCCCACCAGAACACTGTGCTCTGAGAATGCAGGGTTACTCGTGGTCCCTAAAGTCTCCAAAAGTAGATTAGGAGCCAGAGCCTTCAGCTATCAGGCTCCTCTCCTGTGGAATCATCTTCCTGTTACGGTCCGGGAGGCAGACACTGTCTCCACATTTGAGACTAGAGTTAAGACTTTCCTCTTTGATAAAACTTATAGTTAGGGCTGGCTCAGGCTTGCCTTGTACCAGCCCCTAGTTAGGCTGACTTAGGCCTAGTCTGCCGTGGGACCTCCTATGATACACCAAGCACCTTCTCTCTCTCTCTCTCTCTCTCTCTCTCTCTCTCTCTCTCTCTTTCTCTCTCTCTCTCTCTGTTCTGCATCTCTTTCCGTCTCATTGTGTCATATGGATTACTGTTAATTTATTATGTTGATCTGTTCTGTACAACATCTATTGCACGTCTGTCCATCCTGGAAGAGGGATCCCTCCTCAGTTGCTCTTCCTGAAGTTTCTACCATTTTTTTTTCCCCGTTAAAGGGGTTTTCTGGGGAGTTTTTCCTTATCCACTGCAAGGGTCCAAAGGACAGAGGGATGTCGTATGCTGTAAAGCCCTGTGAAGCAAATTGTAATTTGTGATATTGGGCTTTATAAATAAAATTAATTGATTGATTTGTGTCCAGATCTTGTGGTGACACGTGCGCCTTGGACATTTTCGTCAGTGGAATCTTTGTTCATCATCACAGCCCTGCAGTTTGCCACCTTGAACTCCTTGACCACCGATGATAGGGGTAGTTGTAACTGCCCGGACCAGATGTAGAGCCCTACTGACGTGAAGCTTGGCGGAATACCGAGCTACCTGCAGAGGTGTTTGTTCACTCTCCTCTCGATTCCTTCCACTGTTGTCATTGCCACTTTGTAGATTGTCAGTAGCCACAGGAGTCTTGGTAGCAGGCCATGTTGGAAGAGCCAGGCCTTAAACTTGCCTGGTAGGCCTGAGCTCTCGATCTGCCTCAGCCAACCCTCAGCATGCTTCTCTGTCTGGAGACACTGCTTCTGTCGTTGAGGGATGAATCGTACCATTTGCCTAGGCATTTGATTGGGTTTTCCTCGATCGATGGTATAACCTCCCCTTGGACCCTGGAACTTGCCTGTTACTTTACCATTACTGATCACCATGCTCCTTGACTTCTTTGGCTTGAACTTCATTCGAGCCCACGTTGCCACGTCATCAAGTGCCTTCAGAATCCACCTTGCTTCTACATGAGTTGTTGTTGTTATGGTGAGGTCATCCATAAAGCCTTTTATTGGAGGTTGGCGGATGCCAGACTCCATTCTTGGCCCTTTGGATTCCTTCCCTGCAGCAGGTTCATTACCATTACAAATAAGATGGGGGAGATTGTACAGCCCGTGATGATTCCCTTTTCCATGTCCTGCCACTGGGTTGTAAAATGGGCGGTCTGGAACTGTGGCTTGAATCCTCCAAAGAAGTTGGTGATCAAAGTAGTTGGAGATATAATTTACTCATATGGTGCAGAGAGGTTTGGGGTGCATGAGAGAAAGAGGGGTGAGAGGGTACAGTCAGGTAAGTCTAGGGAAAATAGAAAATAGAAATAGAGAAGCTAGTTCAGGAAATGAGACAGTTAAGAAAGCAGTGGAAAAAGGCTACAAAAGAAGAAAGGGAGGGAATTAATGTGTTGCAAGGAGTTGAGAAGCAGGCTAGCCGCTCTTAGAAGGGCAGATCATCTCAGGAAAAAGAGGAGGAAGAAGGAATATGTAAAGACAGCTTTTTTTCAGGGACCCTTGTAAGTTTGTTAAAGGAATGTTTAGCCAGGAAAAGGGAGGGCAGCTTAAAGCAGCAAGGCTAGAGGTTAAAGAATATTTGAGAAATACAAATTAAGATTTAGAGAAGAATAGGATTGTAGGTTTTTCACTGGATATCCCTCCATTAGGAGGGATAGAGCATGAGATGGATGCCGGGCCACCTAGGTGGAAGGAAGTTCAGGAGGTGGTCAGGCGTGCAAAGGCTTCTTCGGCCCCAGGGCCTTATGGAGTCCCCTACCGGGTTTATAAAAGTGCACCTGATATCCTTAAATTTTTGTGGAAACAGCTAAGAATAGTTTGGGAGAAACAAATTATCCCAAGGGCATGGCGTAGGGCAGGGGGTGTCCTCATTCCTAAGGAGGAGTCTGTGGACCTTAGCCAGTTCCGGATGATTTCTCTCTTGAATGTAGAAAGGAAGATTTTCTTTAGCGTAGTAGCGCAGAGATTAGCTAGCTACTTAAAAAGGAATAGCTTAATAGATACTATGGTGCAGAAGGCATAAACACCAGGTTATGCAGGGTGTTTAGAGCATACTACCATGATCTGGCACCAGATTTAGGCAGCGAATTAAAAAAAGGGACCTGCATGTAATATTTTTACATCTTGCAAATGCGTTTGGTTCAGTACCGCCTCATTTGGAGTGCGTTTGACTACTTCAGCGTGCCACAGGTAGTTGTTAACTTAGTGAAAGCATATTTTCAGGATATTAGGTTGTGTCTAAGTACGGCAGGCTTCACAACAGGTTGGCAGAGGCTAGAAATAGATATTATGGCAGGGTGTACAATTTCTCCATTAGCATTTATTATGGCGATGGAAGTAATCATCAGGGATTCCAAGTGGGTAGTAGGTGGGGAGGGATGGCAGAACGGGGTGCATCTTCCACCAGTTAGGGCTTACATGGATGACATGACACTGGTGACCACAACAATGCCATGTACAAAGAGGCTACTAGAGAAGGTAAACAAAAACCTCAAGTGGACCAGCATGAAGATCAAGCCTAGTAAGTCTAGAAGCATCTCGATACATAGAGGGAAGTTAAGTGATAGGAAGTTTGTCATAGATGATAAGGAAATCCCAACAATTAGGGAAAAGTCAGTAAATAGCTTAGGTAGGTGGTACAATGTGGAGTTGAATGATGAGGAACAAGTGGTGAAATTTAGAAAAGATGTAGGTGAAGGATTGGATAGAATAGATAAATCAGAACTTCAAGTTCAAGTTATGGTGTTTGCAGTTTGGGCTATATCCTAGGTTAATGTGGCCACTGTCAATTTATTCTTCATCAGGTCATCTTACAAGTAATGTGTTTTTCACCCATATATGTAGACACCCACTGGTGACGTCATCAATCATGGGTGGTCATTCACAAAAATATTTACACACATTATACTTGGGCTATTGTAAACGTACATAATTGATCAACTGTGATAACTATATCAAAAATATATTAGGCAACATCAGGTTAAAATATAATACATATATCACATCAGGTGTTAACAATTATCAACTACAGAAAATGATGAATGGGGAAGTCTTCATTCATGTCCAATGTAAAAATCCAGAAGGATTCTCGTTGTAACAACAGTCTGTTTGTGTCTCCTCCGCATCTCCGACATTTTACGTGTTCAATTCCTTGGTATGTGAGGGATGCCACGCTGTGTTTCACCTGCAGAAAATGCATAGCCCCTGGACTCTTGGGGTCCTGATTGCATATGCTGCATCTGTGTTCTGCGATGTGTGTTTGTAATGCTCAATTCATTTTCCCCACATATCCAAAATCACACGGACATTTAAGCAAGTATACTACATTAGTAGTGCCGCACATGATAATGCCCTTAATGTCAAAACACTTCACCGTGAGGGGATGCGTAAAAGTGTGGCTCTTTGAGGTGAAGTTACACTGCGCGCAACTTGCACATCTGTAATTTCCATCTGGAACACGTTTGAAAAAGTTTCTTGTCTTTGTGGGAGAAGATCTGATTTTACAAAAATTTGTCTGATGTTAGGGGGGCATTTGTATACCACTCTGGGCATGTCTTTGAATGTTGTGGATAACTTTGGATCATTGCTCAGGAGATACCAATGTTTTTTTATAACTTGTTCAAGCTCCCTTCCTAGAGTCGAGTATTGTAGGATGCATAAAGGACTGTTGTTAGAAGAGTTATTCCTTGTGGATTGCAGGCACTGATCTTGTGTTTTATTCTTAAATCTTTCCCGTGCTTGTCTCAGCCAGTTCTGTGGATAGTCTCTTTCTTTGAAGCACATATCCAGAAGGTCCGCTTGTTCTTCATAGTCCATGTCCTCGCTGCACAGTCTCCAAATGCGGTTATGTTGGCTGATGGGGAGGCTCCGTTTTAAAGAAAGTGGATGGAAACTGTCAGCTCTTAATAGCGCATTTCTGTCCATGGGTTTGTTATATACAGTTGTTTTGAAACATGTCTCCTCTCTTGTAATCAGAGTGTTGAGATAGTTAATTTCTCCCTTGTTGAACAACATTGTGAATTTTAATGATTGATTACAACTATTGATCCATTGGAAGAATTCATTCAGATCTTGTTCACTTCCAATCCATTACTACACAGTGTAATGATTTCAATACCATCATTGATTTTCAAAAATTTTTCTGCACTTTGAGGTTGAGGGAATTTTTTTAGCCCTATTAGTAGACTTAATAATTTGGCTCTTTGGCCTATTACAACTGATAATGACACAGCCCCTGCCAATGTGAATAAGACTAACAATACACCATCTTTTTGTGCAAAATTCACCTTCTGCCTCCCCCCCAGAAATTGAAAACCCATCCTTAGAAACCTATTGTCATTTAGTGGAAAAAGACGTGCTTCAAATTATGAATAAAAAACAAGAGTATAGAGCCATGAATAACCTCCCTAAAGAACAAAGAGATGCTTTAATTGAATTGAAAAATGATTGTACTGTGATAGTGAGGCCCGCAGATGAGGCCATAGTTCTTCAGAATCGTGAGGATTATTCATTCATTCATTCATCTTCTAACCGCTTCATCCTCTTGAGGGTCGCGGGGGGGCTGGAGCCTATCCCAGCTACATCGGGCGAGAGGCGGGGTACACCCTAGACAGGTCGCCAGACTATTGCAGGGCTGACACATAGAGACAAACAACCATTCACACTCACATTCACACCTATGGACAATTTAGAGTTATCAATTAACCTAGTCCCCAGTCTGCATGTCTTTGGACTGTGGGAGGAAGCCGGAGTGCCCGGAGAGAACCCACGCTGACAGGGGAGAACATGCAAACTCCGCACAGAAGGGCTCCCTCGTGAGGATTATGTTAAAGAAATTTCAAGAAACTAGAAGATATTACTTTCTATAAAAAGCTGTCATCAAATTTTCCATTATCAAAGAAATACTTCAATTTGTTATGAATCTCTGTTTTGAAAAGAGTAGTGGGATTAGATAAGGGTGTCTTTGATTTTATGAAAATTGATAATCCTGTCACTCCAGTGATATATACCCTGCCAAAAACACATAAATCTCTGGAGTCCCCTCCAGGTAGACCCATAGTGACCTCAATAGGATCACTTACAGAGAAAATCTCTACCTATGTAGACTCTTTGCTAAAACCCCACGTTTTCTCTCTTCCATCTTATGTAAGAGAATCCATGGATATGATAAACACTCTTAAAGGCATTGACAATGTTGACGGGGAGGCTATCATGGTTACTCTGGATGTTGAAAATTTATATACCTGTATCCCCCATGAAGATGGGCTTCAATTGAACACATAAAACGTCCGAGACGTGGAGGAGACACAGACAGACTGTTGTTGGCTGTTAGTGTAGTGTAATATTTACTGAAGTGTTTATACTGTACCTTTAAATTGACTTTTAAAGGTACGTGTTGAAGCATTGTACTCTGTGCACTGACAAGACACCCACTAGTTTATTATTTCATGTATTCCTATGACACACACACATTCACTGAGCATTTAAGTATTGTGGTGGAGAAGAACCCAGGTATCATTTCTAAAAATAGCATGAGAATGGGCTCAGAAACACTGGTGGAAAGTTAGGGGAATTACAGCTTGTCCTGAGAATAACCCTAGTAAGAGGAGGCGGTCTTAGATTGTCTAGGAAAAACATTATGAGTACGAGTAAAGAGGTGGGGTTTAGGATGAAAAGAGAAAAAGTGAAGGCTCAGCAGAAATATGACACCGTTATGGTGGTAGGATGAAAGGAAAAAAAGTGGAAACTCAACAGAAACGTGACAAGTGAAAGGATTAAGAAAGAGACGACTCAGCAGAAAATCTTCACAATAAATACGAGAGTAGCCTGAGTGTCAGACTGAAGCTCCCAGAACCTTCAGTCTGACATGGCTTCCATTGAAGGCAATTTACAAGGGGGAGGGAATTTGATTTTTCCCTAACCAATCAGTAGAGATCAACGACTCACCCAGAATCTGACGTCATTAGTATGCATACCTCGGGGGTGCCGAAAACAAGCGAGCATTGCCCGTTTAAAATGTCTCCGTTGTCGTGCACGCCCAGCTGCAGTACCGTTAAATCCAGTTTAGCAGCTTCCTTAATTTGGTCCTCCATTAACGGGAGTAGTGGCGAAATACCTCGATAGCGTGGTTAATGTGGTCTGTAGGATCTGTAGCGGTCGCCATTGTTGCTATCTTCACCAGTTACCCACCGGCGTACAGCTTGACATCAGCGTGGCGCTGATTGGCTAATCGTTAGACCCCTGGCGTCCATTGGTCCGTCCATCGTTTGGACGAGATAAATCGCAAATTCATTGAAGTATGCCAGACCAGTAATGCAAGCCTACTCAGTTGAGTGGGCGGGGACTATGGTCTGGAACCAGGCTAATATGAGAGCGCAAACAAAGAAATTTCAGTCTTCCTCCGGAGCTTGACTCATTGAGTTGTGATATGTTTGTTGCCTGCGAGCGCATTAAACTCAGTTGCATCTGATTCTACGTGTCTCCAGTGATTTTTTTTCTTACCTCTGAGTATTTGAGTTTTTGATATCTAATGGAAAACAAAGAAAGTCCGTTTGAGAAGATGGGAACGAGGTTGCAAGCTTCCTGGCCCAGCTCCCGACCATTTGACTTATGCTTCTACATTAGCCTTTATTTGACAGGACAGACAAGCGTGAAGCGGGGAGAGAGAGAGGGGGAGTGACATGCAGCAAAGGGCCACAGGCTAGAGTCGAACCCGGGCCGCTGCGGCAACAGCCTTGTACATGAGGCGCCTGCTCTACCACTAAGCCACCAATGCCCCGTGTCTAAGTAATTACAATAATAATAATAATAAATTTTATTTGTAACGCACTTTACATAAAAACAAATCAAAAGTGCTACAGAAGGCTGTGTAGATATGCTATGCTAAGAGTTAAAAACAGACAACATGATAAAATACATTAAAAAGTAGTGTTGCATTGTATGGAAAAGGGATACTTCAGCTGCCAGTATCTAGTTTAACAGAGGAATTTAGGCCAGGACAGAGCTCTTGTTATCTGGGAGTAAGGACGTGGTAGTTAGGAGTGTGGTTCCAAATCCAACCAAGGGGAGTAAATGGAAGCCAAGATTGGCAGTTCAGGAGGCAGAGGCAGCTCTTAGGCATGCAGAGATTGAAGGTAATGTTCAGTTTGGCCGGGGAGGCCTGGGGCTTGGCTCAGGCAAACCGGTATAAAGCAGGTCCTAAAGATAAAAGAAAGCTGGTTGTGGAACAGATACGTAGACCGGAGGAGATATTATGGGGTGCAAAGGTAGTGGCCCAGGCTAAACAGAGACAGTGGTTGAATTGGGAAACTGTAGAGAAGAGGAAGCTTAGTTGGAGGGACCTGTGGAGTATGGAGGAGAATCGTATTGGATTCCCGGTAAGGGCTACATACGATGTGTTACCAACCCCCCAGAACCTTAAACTGTGGGTAAATGAGGACCCATCATGCCCATTGTGTTCAGGTATGACAACCTTAAAGCATATTTTGCCAGGCTGTAAAGTTAGCTTGTCACAAGGCCGGTATACATGGCAACATAACCAGGTGCTGAAAAGTTTAGCTGCAGGCATCGAAGGGAAACGAAGACAAAACAAAGGTAAATTCAGATGGTTTTAAGAATAGGAGTTTAGCAATTCAGTTTGTCCTTGAGGGGGAGAAATACAGAAGTAATAAGTTAGTAAGGAGGCAAGGGTGTGGTCACCTAGAAGGTGTTTGTGATTGGGAAAAGCAAATAGATTTAGGGGGAAAGATTGTTGTTCCCCAGGAAATAGTTTGTACCAATCAGAGGCCTGACTTAGTGCTGTGGTCAGTGAGTCAATGGATAGTTTATTTCATTGAGCTGACAGTTCCTTGGGAAGACTCAGTGGAAGAAGCCTATGAAAGAAAAAGCTTAGATATGCAGACTTAGGAGCAGAAGCTGAGCAGCGAGGATGAAAGACTAGGATTTGTCTAGTGGAAGTGGGGTGTAGGGGATTCATAGCAAGATCAGCTGTGTCGCTCCTGGGGGAACTCTGAGTGCGAGGACAGAGTTTGAGGAAGACAGTGAAGGAAATGTCAGATGAAGCAGCTAGATGTAGTCAGTGGATTTGGATGAGGAGGAATAATGTCAGTTGGGGGCCAGCAGGGGAAACTACTAAGCAGGGTACATAACTCCTTGAGAGTAGGTGGAGAGATCCACCGATCAGTCCTCTCGGGAGAAAATCCAGGAAGAGTAAGGTTATTTACTTAACTGTGGGAGTGGCTTTTTTGAATCCCTTTTGTTTGAGACCATGTTGCAAGGTGAGTGTGTTTGCTGATCCTAATCCTGTGAGTTTATCTTGTCTATCTCCTTTATCTTATATTGGAGTTATGCTATGTAGCGTGTGAAACAGGGTATGGTGCATGTGCTAGGAAAGGTAGTATTGGTACGGTCACTACCCGGAACTCGCATAAACAGAGCCTGGGTTTGTTGAAGGTGGCAGTGCTGTTTGGGCTAAGAAATCCTGAGTTTATCTTCTCTATCTCCTTTAACTTTAGCTTATATGGCAGTTATGCTATGTAGAGTGTGAAATAGAGTATGGTGAATGTGCTAGAAAAGGTAGTATTGGCATGGTCACTGCCTGGAGCTTGCATAAACAGCCTGGGTTTGTTGAAGGTGGTAGTGGTGTTTCGGCTGAGAAAGCCATATGTAAATAAGATAAAGGAGGTTGTTGGACTGGTGCGGGGAGCAGTGAGAGCTGGCATTAGGGGAGTGTCTCTGGGACGCCAGAGATCACTGTCTAGCCTCCTGGAGGTGTTGTGGGACCAACTAGATGAAACACTGGTGAAAGGAGGTTCCCACCTGATGACCCCAAAGAGTTAGTTATCACTGCTCATTGGTCTGTGTAGTTTAGCCTTGCCATAATAATAATAGCTTATCATAGGATTTAGGAGATTATTCACTGAGCACTGATCCTTTCTCTCGAGCACAAATTTCTTGTGTTTATTTGAACTGATAATAATAATTATAATAACAATAATAATAATAATAATAATAATAATAGTAATAATAAAAATAAGCAGATAATCTGATTCGGGAGTGATCAGAGATCAGACATTGTGGAGGATCAGAGGGAGATTTTTGTTTACTGTGCTGCGAAGGCCCTGAAGCTTTTTTTTTCATTTATTGATGAGGCAGATGATCAATATGTCATGTGGCCACAAATGATGGCAGCTATGCGTAATAGTGTTCACTGATTCATGACAGATGAGCTCTGCAGGGACTTCGGTCCCTCACTTGCTGATTAATTGATCAAACATCTGTAATGAATGCAGCCTGATCCCTCAGGTATCACTTTGCAGAAATATGAAACACATTGAACTTAGAGCAGGTTTACATTATCGACACAAAGTCCAAGGTGAATTTAATCATTTAACTCACAGTGGATGGAGAAGACAAAAGTTGATGTCCTGATTATTACAACAGAAAACCAACATCAGGTTGAAAAGTTTGTAATCCACTATCACTAAAGTTTGATTCACAGTCAGATGTGTGAGAGGACGACTCGCTGTGTTTGAAAGGTCTCTCATGGTTTAAGGTTGTAGAAGTTCCTCTTTGTAAAAAGATCACTCTGAGCAACAGCTGAAGGAGAACAGAAGAATCAGCAGTTGTTGGTAAAAGAAACTGGAAGCTGTGCAATTTAATTAAGAATAGATGCATGTTTCACTGTCAGCTGCACAGTAATGCTTAGAACAAACTAGAAATGAAAATCTTTTCTTGTTGTTACAGTATGAGATACTCAGAATGACAAGAAAATGAAATTTCTTTTTGTTGTTGTTGAATTATACTTACTGAATTATTAAAAACTCTTTTCTAAAATGTGCCTTTATAATACAACATGTGGGAGAGTGGATGATGAACTGATTAGATTTTGGGGGTCAAAGGTCAAGTTTACTGTGACCTTGTCTGTCTCATTCTGCTGAACATAATATCTCAAGAACAGCTTGAGGGAATTTCTTCAAATTTGGCACAAACGTTCACTTTGACTCAACAATGAACTAATTGGATTTCTGTGTTCAAAGCTCAATGTGACCTTTCATCTGTCTCATTGTCGTAAATGCAATATCTCGAGAACAGCTTGAGGGAATTTCTTTAAATTTGACAAAGATGTCCACTTGGACTGAAGATTGTGGCTAAAGGTCAAAGGTCAGTGTGACCTCACAAATTATGTTTTTGGTTATAACTCAACGATTTATGTACAGATGCAGCCACTTTAAATTTCCATTTGGCCCATGGTAGAGCCCTGACCGATCTATGACAGGTCCCTGTCCTCACCTGGCCGGACTCAAAACTTTAATGAGACCCCCTGCAATGATGTAGAGAATACAGGGCTGGTTGGCAACGCCCTTAAGTTTAATTTGTAGAAACCAGTTGCAATGGTCTGTCTATCCACCAGGAGGAGCAGTGAGTGTGGAAGCTGAAGCGGTTTACTGCGACTCTTACTACTGACAGAGCTTTCAACACAGAGCATATTTAATGATTATCAGGCTACCATATCATAGGTCATAAATATTATGCTTCAGTGTGTTTTGTTATTCAAAAGAATTGCATGAAAATTAAAGTGATGTGGCTGGGCACGGAGGGATAGTACAGCAACAACAAAACTGTGTTTGAACCATTAGTCTTAGCGGCTGAGTTTATCTGCAGTGGTAATGATAATAATGTCATATAGTAATATGTATATATGTATGTATGTATGTATGTATGTATATACATACATATACATACATATATATGTGTGATGTGTGTGTGTGTGTATATATATATATATATATGTATGTATATAATACCATTATTATGGCTTTATAAATGTAATTTATGGTGCTGTTTTCTTTAACCTTTCTTTAACCTTTAACCCCTAAAATGTTGTTTTTCTGACTACACGCCAACAAATATGGACTGAAGCAGAATGTTTCGTTAGATAAAAACAGCTTGTGAATATTGGAAATGTTTACATAGATGTATTTTTTTTTAATTATTATTTTGACGTTTGGACTTTACAATGCTCTGCACACGCCTGCCGTATGCAGCACAGCTTCAGCTCATTGATCTGTCGCTGTCTGTCTAAACAGATTCATGGAAGCTGTCTGTCAGAGAAGCGCAGTGTGTGAGGGTGTGACAGCAGCACTAACACACAATGCTGCTGTCCATGGTTCTGATTTTGGAGTCTGTGTGAATTCCGTTCTGACGAAAAAAATAATAATACTAAAACAAGATATGCTGCTGTGAAGTGTGAGTGATGTTCAGTCAGTCAGTCAGCGTTCAGGGACAGGAAAAGTGTTGAGTGCGGCTGCAGGCATTAAATGCAGCGGCGCAGCGCTACATTGAAGCCTGTCTGTCTGGTAATATTATTATGGGACATGAATGATTGGTTGACTTTAAGTGAATAAAGATACTGTGCTTGAGCCAGGGAAGTCAGACTGCTGAGGTGCACAGGGGGAGCATCATTTTTTCCCCCTTCCATTTAAAAAAAAAAATCTCGGGTTCAGTTGGGCTCAGACCCAGTGATGTATGTGATGATGTCAGGCCGAGCCGGTTTCGAGCTTCAAGTCCCTGGGGTCATTTTGGTTTCGGGTTGAATTTTTGGGCCCGTTTTGGGCACGTCTACTCACCAAAACTAAACGTTGAGAACCCATTACTCCAGTTGTAAAGCCAGTGTTTCATGAAACTGACCAATAACAAAGTTAATGGGTCACAAGCCAGTGCCAGGCTGAGACCCAGAGAGCATTCTGCCAAAAACAAAGCTAAGAGGATAGACACTATTCTGACTGGGGATTTTATAATGAGGCAGGTGGAAATGGCCAGGACTGAAAATCTAACTGTGAATAACATATCAGTCAGAGAGGTGGCAGCTATGCTACCAGACATCATGTCTACACGGCCACATATTAAGAAGATTGTTACTCATGCTGGCTCATTCGACATCCTCAAGAATAAATCTGGGTCTGAGACCCTAAAGAAAGACTTTTTGTTTTTATTGGAAACACTTAAAAACTTCACTCAGGAGTGTCTTTCATCTCTGGACCTATCCCAACACTTGGCAGAGGTTGCGAGTCCTTCAGCAGACTCCTTGGCTTAAGCACCTGGATGTCATCACCCTGCCTCGAGCAACAGGTTGGATTTATTGACAATTTTAATATTTTTTGGAACATAAAAGCCGCTTCATGCCAGACGGGATTCACCCAAACAACCTTGGCTCCAGACATCTTGGCTGCAACATACGTCACACCATCAAGTCATCTTATCAGAACATATATGCACTGATAAGCAGGAAGGTCAGCACACAGGGAGCAGACAGACAGACAATTACTGCTCCCAAAACAACAACCGCCTCCCATGATGATGACATCACGGTCTGTGATTCTGTCCTCCACATTACAAGAAACCTGCAGAGATTGTCTCTGTCCCAGCAAGAATGTCAAGAAAAGAAGAGATAGGACAGTCACCATGCCGCTTTCCCCCTTATGCTGGCAATTTCACTTAGCCAGCGGCATGGCAAAAATAAAAACTGCAGAAAATCAAGGACGGTCAACCCATCAACTCTGATATGTATCTCATGCCAATCACAGTCGGTCTCTAAACTTATGCCAGATAACGTTTCACAACTAGCACTTCTAAATATCAGGTCTCTGGCTGGCAAATCCTTCTTAATCAATGATTTTATTAACAAGCACAAACTTGATTTTATGTTTTTAACTGAAACTTGGCTAGGTCAGGAAAATAGTGCAGCAGTTTTGATTGAGACAACGCCTCCAAATTTTAGTTTCTTTAGTGAAGCAAGAATACATAAGAGAGGAGGCGGAGTTGCCACTCTTTCAAGGACGGCTTCCAGTGTAAGCAAATGTCCTTTGAATATGTTGCCACTCAGTTAAAATCCCCCTGTCGAGCAATTTTAGTGACCATCTACAGACTCCCCAAATATGATGCAAGGTTTTTTGATGAGTTTGCCAAATTGCTGTCTATTGTGTGCATTGATTTTGACTGTGTTGTTTTAGTGGGAGATTTTGACATTCATGTTGATAATCTTACAGATGGGTGTGCTAAGGAACTGTTAAATATTCTGGATAACTTTGGGCTTTCTCAGCATGTCACAGAACCAACACATATTAGATCTAATTATTTCCAAAGGTCTTAATATCTGAGGTTGTGGTGAACAATGTCGCTTTATCTGACCATTACTGTGTTTTGTTCAAAATGACCACCCTTGCTAATCCTATGAAAAGTGAAGCAGAAGTGATCAGAAAGCGTTATATAAATGGCAACACCTGTGCATTATTCACCCAGGGTTTTACACCATCACCAACCCTGCCCTCAGCTCTAGTTGATGACCTTGTAAGCAGTTTTAGTTCCAATGTTATGACTGTTATTGATTCTATCGCCCCAATTAAGACCAAAGTTCTGTCAGGTAGGAAAAAGGCATCCTGGAGAAATGCCACACTGGTTAAAGAATACAAAAGAGTATGTAGACAAGCTGAACGCAGGTGGTGAAAAAACAAACTCCAGGTATATTACGACATTTATAAAGAGAGTCTTCACAACTATAACCAGGAACTGAAGAATGCAAGGCAATCATGTTTTTCAGAGATTATCAATAGAAACAGTAATAATGCCTGCACACTTTTTTCTGTAGTGGACAGACTGACCAACCCCACAGCATCACTCCCTCTTGAACTACTGTCTAACAAGTCATGTAATGACTTTGCAGCCTTCTTCACAAACAAAATATTACAGATAAGACAGGCAGTGTGCAGCTCCAGCTCAGGAATGATAACACTTGTGCCTTCCTGTCCTCCGGTTAATCTAGCACATTTTAGCCTCCTAGATTACACAACTCTAACAGAAACGGTTTCAAAATTAAAACCCACAACATGCTGCCTTGATATTCTGCCTTCAAACTTTTTTAAAACCATTTTTAACTGCATAGCTCCGGATGTACTGCAGGATAATAAATACTTCTCTTAAAGCAGGCCAGTTTCCCCAGGCCTTGACAACTGCAGTAATAAAACCTCTCCTAAAAAAAATCAAATCTGGACGCCACAACAATTAGTAACTATAGGCCAATATCAAATCTGCCATTTTTGGGGAAAATCATTGAAAGGGTTGTCTTCCAGCAAATCCATACTTTTATGATGCAAAACAATCTTTTTAACACATTTCAGTCTGGATTTTGGCCAGATCACAGCACTGAGACTGTACTTATCAAAGTCTTAAATGATATTCATCAGAATAATGATGCATGCAAATCCTCTGTCCTGGTATTACTAGATCTCAGTGCTGCATTTGATACAGTTGATCATAATATACTACTTAGCAGATTGGAAAAGTGTGTGGGACTCACCGGCACTGTGCTACAATGGTTCAAATCTTACTTACAAGATAGGGACTTTTTTGTGTCAATTGGTAACCATGAATCTGAGCAAACTATGATCACATGTGGAGTTCCTCAAGGGTCCATTCTCGGACCACTTCTGTTGAACATTTATATGCTACCCCTAGCCCAGATTATGGAATATCACAACATCTCCTATCATACGTATGCCGACGACACACAACTCTATATCTCAGTGTCATCACATGACTACAGTCCCTTACTCTCATTGAGTAACTGTATTCATCAATTCAATGACTGGATGTTCCAGAATTTTCTCCAGCTAAATCCAGAAAAAACAGAGGTATTCATTTTTAGCCCTAAAGATGAAAGGGCAAAGATCAGCGCCCACCTTGGCTATGTCACTGACAGCTACAAATCAAGCCAGAAATCTTGGTGGTATTATTGACTCAGACCTGAACTTCAACAGCCATTTAAAGTTTATTACTAAATCTGCCTATTACCACCTGAAAAATATAGCTAGAATTAAGGGGTTTCTGTCTAAGCAAGACATGGAAAAACTTATTCATGCATTCATTTTTAGTAGGTTGGATTATTGCAATGGCTTATTTACAGGCCTTAACAAAAAATCAATCAGATAGCTGCAGCTGATTCAGAATGCTGCCACCAGAGTCCTTACAAACACCAGGAAACTGGACCATATTACGCCGGTCATTAAATCGCTACACTGGCTTCCTGTGAGTCAAAGAATAGATTTTAAAATCTTACTGCTGGTCTACAAAGCCCTGAATGGTCTCAGACGAAAATACATGCTTGATCTACTGGTTCCCTACGAAGCATCCAGACCCCTTAGGTCATCTGGAACTGGTTTGTTGTGTGTTCCAAGAACAAGAACCAAGCAAGGTGAGGCAGCATTCAGTTATTATGCTCCTCACCTGTGGAACAAACTTCCTGTAGATCTGAGGTCTGCTCAAACTGTCAGCTCCTTTAAATCAGGGCTAAAAACACTATTGTTTACTGAAGCATACTCTTAGATTAAATACTTACCTGCTGTATTCTACTGCCCGTACTTTTTAACTACACACTGTTGATTTATGCCTTTTATTATTCTACTTCTTTTCTTATCCTGACTGTTCTATTTGGATTTATTGTTAAATCGGCTGCAAATGTCGGAGATTTCAGGGCTGAGGACTGAGTCCGGGCTGAAATCTCCAATAGGAGAGGTTTCAGAGTCTAAGGAATTAAGAGGTTGGGCTGTCGGCATCCCTGCGGGGGGTGACTGGGAAGTCTGAGTCAGCTACTGCTGTGACTCGACACTGGGGAGCATGCTGTGAATTCAGATCTAGAAGGTAGACGTCCTGTGATGGATCTTTAGAGTTCATTACGATCTGAATAAGCCCAGTGTGTGGAACCTGTGTCCGGTAGGACAGTAAGACTCTGAGTGAAGGACTCAAGAGCAAATAGCGGGCACGCATTGGGTGTATTATTAAGGGAGACGTCCTATACACTTATTAAAAAACACATCCGACCAACCAAATTCAAGATGGTTCAGAGCCAGGAACAAGAGATCCTAGCTGAAATCTCTGGCAGAGCCGGTTTTTGAAATTAAACTTAAATGTTGTCTAAGAGCACTTTTTGGTGGCAAGGAGCTGCAGGAGTGATATAGGCCATCACGGCCTGGACCCCTGGCTGTATAGCTTAGGCAGCTATACAAATGTTCTATAGTTTGTTAACGATAATGACTGTGTATGCAGTGCTCTTAGATGCAATGTATTGAGCCTGTTTTTATTTTATGTTACTGTATTTTATTATCACTATCATTCTCAATTTCTATTTCCCTTTTTAATTGACTGTTTTTATTGTTTTAAATTGTGTCTTGTTGCTTTTAATGTCTCTGTAAAGCACTTTGAATTACCTTGTGTTGAACTGTGCTATACAAATAAACTTGCCTTTTGAAATTTGCTTTTAGTTTTTAAATCTCTTAATGGACTGGCTCCTGACTATTTATCTGATATGTTGGTTGAATACATTCCCTCAAAATCCCTAAAATCCTCTTCCTTTGGTCGTTCTGAAGGAAGGGAAGCGCAAGCCTCAGAAGCCCCAAAAAGTGTCTATACAACTGAAATCCGGCGGTACGCAGACCTGTAAGCGCGAGCAGAGGAACATGGGAATAATTGGTACCGGCACAGTGAGTAACATCCCAGTGATCAGAACCAAGCTGGTGAGTGCTTTGCCACTAGATTCTCCCCCAATCTTGACGCTAAGACTCTGTTTGATTATCTAACTGAGAAATTAGGCAAAACTGTGACATGTCGGAAGACTGACACTACCCATAATAGATTCAACTCATTTCATGTGACTGCTGAATGCAATGAAGTTACTGACATGTATGATCCACAACTCTGGCTGGAGGGGATTTATGTACGCCGTTATTTTGAGGCTCGCAAACCCAGATATAACAGTGGATCAGAAAGGGAGGCTGGTCCACAGCAGCAGCGCTCTCTGACTGTCTTTACACCTGTAGGTGCTCAGGGGAGCAGCAGCCAGGCGGGGACTAATCAAAATAAATGAATGGGAACAATTTTGTGTCGTATAATGCGCAAGGACTACGCGTTGAGCACAGTGAAGCTGATAAAGCGTGCCGCTTTGTAGTGGATAAACTTCTGTACACATGTGATGTATTGTGCGTCCAAGAGACTTTTTTTTTTTTTTTTACCTAAACAGGATTTAGAGAGACTAAATTCACTGCATCAAGACATTTATGGGGCGGGTGAATCTACTACTGACTTGAACACCAAGATAGTTCATGGCAGAATACCTGGTGGTGTTGTTGTGCTATGGCATAAAACATATGATCAGCTGGTGAATGTGGTTAGACTGGATGTTGATTGGGCCAAAGGGATTGAGTTCAAGTGTGGTGATAAAAACTTAATCATATTGAACATATACACACCATACAAGAGTTCCCAAAATGAGGATGAATATCTTAATAGACTGGCTTGTATCATGTCTTTCATTCAAGATTAGCATTAGCATTTTATCTCCCTTTCTTTTTAATATTTACATGGACGAGTTATCCAACCAGCTAAACAGCTGTAGAACAGGCTGTATGGTTGGTGACACCATTATCAACGACCTGATATACGCAGATGATCTGGTTATCCTGTGTCCATATAGTGCTGGTCTTCAACAGTTACTAAGAGTATACTCTCAATATGGCTCTGATATTAAATATATTGGAAAAAAGAGTAATATTATGATAGTCAGAAGCAAGGAAGACAATAAATCGTCATTTCCCGCCTTCTCTCTCTCTCTGGTACTGTCCTCAAAATATGTGAAGAGGTTAAATACTTAGGACATTATCTAATTGATGACCTTTCTGATGATAGGGACATTCAAAGACAATACCGAATGATGTATGCACAGGCTAATATGTTGAAACGCAAATTTAGTATGTGCTCATTGTCTGTGAAGACCACTCTTTTCAAAACTTTTTGCAACCCAGTGTATACTGCCCACTTGTGGCAGCACTACAAAAGTAGCAGTATGCAGAAGCTCAAGGTGGTATATAATGATGGCATGAGGATGCTGCTTAAAGTGCCAAGAAGGAGCAGTACAAGCCAAATGTTTGTCAGTGTTGGTGTATCTACATGTCCTACATGTCCTCAGGAATTTCATGTACAGTTGTATGTGTAGGATATCTGAGTCACCAAACAGCATAATTTCAGTGCTTTCACATCCTGTCATGAGTACGGTTAGGTTCACCTCAAGGCTTTGGAACCATTGGCGTTTTAGTTTATATGCAAATATTTGCTATTTTTGTATCTGTCTGTCCTTTTATTGAGTCTTGTATTTTTATTGTACTGTACCATGGACTGCCTCTATGTCTGGAATAAAGTGTTGAATTAAATTGAATATTAAATGTCCTCTAGAGCAGAACTAAAAAGTACGGTGATGCTGCATTCTGTGTCATTTGCCCTTATAGAAAAAATGGTAGAAACCTTGGGAAGAGCAACTGAGGAGGGATCCCTCTTCCAGGACGGACAGACGTGCAAGAGATGCCGTACAGAATAGATCAACATAATAAATTAACAGTAATCCGTATGACACAATGAGACAGAAAGAGAGACAGAGAGAGATGCAGGACAGATGGTAATGACAGTAGCCTACAACAACATTAATGAAAGTAATGATATTATAATAATATTATAATTATAATTCTGGTTATTGTGGTACAGTATGTTGAAAGTATATGTAAATGTCTGATAGTATACATATGTGACAATAATCATATGTGTATAATAACAGTAAAAGTATGACTAATGATAACAGCAGCAGCAGCAGGAGGCATCAGGCAGGACCATGGCAGCAACACAACCACACACGTCACACTATCCAGGCACCGCTGTGATATAAGTTAACCTGCGAGACAGTGGAGCACAAAGGCTCTGGAGAAGTAGCCAAGTTAGTGAGATGTAGCAAGATGTAGTAACAGGACATGAGAGAGAGAGAGAGAGAGAGAGAGAGAGAGAGAGAGAGATAAGGAGAGAAGGTGCCCGGTGTATTATAGGAGGTCCCCTGGCAGACTAGGCCTAAGTCAGCCTAACTAGGGGCTGGTACAAGGCAAGCCTGAGCCAGCCCTAACTAGAAGCTTTATCAAAGAGGAAAGTCTTAAGTCTAGTCTCAAAGGTGGAGACGGTGTCTGCCTCCCGGACTGCAACAGGAAGATGATTCCACAGGAGAGGAGCCTGATAGCTGAAGGCTCTGGCTCCTGATCTACTTTTGGAAACTTTAGGGACCACGAGTAACCCTGCGTTCTCAGAGCGCAGTGTTCTGGTGGGATAATAGGGCACTATGAGCTCTCTAAGATATGACGGTGCCTGACCATGTAGAGCTTTATAAGTTAACAGTAGGATTTTAAATTCAATTCTGGATTTTACCGGGAGCCAGTGCAGAGAAGCTAAAACAGGAGAAATATGGTCTTGTTTCTTAGTTCCTGTTAGTACACGTGCTGCTGCATTCTGAATTAGCTGGAGAGTTTTTAGAGACTTATTAGAGCTACCTGATAATAGGGAGTTACAGTAATCCAGCCTAGAGGTAACAAAAGCGTGGACCAATTTTTCTGCATCTTTTCGGGTCAGGATAGGCCTAATTTTCGCAATATTATGCAGATGAAAAAATGCAGTCATCGGATAAAGAGTCTCTGAGTTGTTTGGGGCCAAGAACAATAACTTCAGTTTTGTCTGAATTTAACATAAGGAAATTGGTGCTCATCCAGATTTTTATGTCTTTCAGGCAGTTATGAAGTTTAGTTAATAGATTACTTTCTTCTGGCTTCATCGATAAATACAAAACTAAAACTAACTTTAGTATGTAAGGATTATTCATCATGAACATGAACAAACTGAAAACGATCAGATAAATAAGACTTAAACCAACTTAGTGCAGAACCTTTTAGGCCAATTAAGTGATCCAGTCTCTGCAGCAGAGTTTGATGGTCAATTGTCAAGCGCCGCACTAAGATCTAATAAAACAAGTACAGAGACGAGTCCTTTGTCTGAAGCAATCAGAAGGTCATTTGTAATTTTAACTAGTGCTGTCTCAGTGCTATGATGCACTCTAAATCCTGACTAAAATTCCTCAAATAAATTATTATCATGGAGAAAATCACACAGCTGGTCTGCGACTACTTTCTCAAGGATCTTTGAAAGAAAGGGAAGATTAGATATTGGTCTATAGTTGGCTAACACCTCTGGATCCAGGGTGGGCTTTTTTAGGAGAGGTTTAATTACAGCTACTTTAAACGACTGTGGTATATAGCCTGTTAATAAAGATATATTGATCATATCTAATATATGAGTGTTAACTAAAGGTAAGTAGCCTAGTTGGGATGGGGTCTAAGAGACAGATCCTGTTCTGTCTTTAGATAGAACATTTCATGTTCATGTTCAACATGTTTGTGATGACTTCTGTCTGTGTTCTGATAGAAATGCAGTTTCTACTGCTGTAACAGGCAGTAAAAACTCATCAGCAACATTTGTTCACGTATTATGTATTAAAATTGTATTTCCTCTAAATTTAACCTCCCCACACAATTGTCTATATAGGGTTAAATGCTCTGAAAAGCAAGATTCAAGTGGATGAATATAAAATACAAAACTGAATACAGGTTCTGTATATTAATTTTTACATGTATTATTGTTTTTTTATTGCTAATGAATGAAAAGGTTGTAAGGTAGGCCTACTTTGAAAACGTGTCCTTCTTCGACTCATGATAAATTTTCCAAACGAAAATCCAAAGGATATGACAATAGGTGTATTCCCAAGTGTATTGCCTCTCTACAGTGCCAAGAGTGTGCTGCACTAAATGGAGTCTGCTAACATAAACGAATGACCATTTAGTGCCCTGTAGCAACTTGAATTCAGAACGAACAAGAGCATTCTGGAGCACAAATCTTGACTGCCGTGTTCTTGTCTGACCAGCAAACTTTTTGTAGCTGACGATGCACGGGTTATACCTCACGCTTCTTCTGGCCACCAGCCTGCTGTCAGCTCCGCGGCTGGGTTTGCACTGGCTGCATCTGAGCTTCTGCAACTGCTCAGGTCCATCTGCCATCTGTTCTCCTCCCAGGAAAGTAGTGTCCTAGAGGCAGAGAGTGACTCACTCTCTGCCTCTAGGACATGGGCTATGCTAACTAGCTAATTCTTGTCTCCCTTGTGGTCTTATACATAGTAATTCAGTCTCACCCCATATCATAATTTCAGTGCCCCCGGTAGTGTAAAAAACAAAACAAAATAAAAATGTGAAATATCTGATATTGTGGTCTTAGCTGGCTAATATTAGTTACCATTAGCTTGTTTGCTTCCACAGACAAATTGCTAGCTAGCTAACAATGCTAACTGTCTTCAGTGATTATCAACTTATGCTGGGTTCGGAATACATGACATTTTTGTCCATTCAGTCACTATGTCAGATGAGGCGATTATGGAGTCATAAAATCATGCTGTGACTTGACCGACAGACATGACAGACAACAGGTTGGTCCACGACGAATCATCACTGGTTGTCTTTGTCTTGCATGATGTGCATGATGTCATTGGATTATTATTATTAATAATAATAATTAAAGCTGCAGGCAGCATTGGGTGGGACCTGGGACTCACGCCGTTTCGGCCTCCAGCTCACGCAGACAGTGCGAATTATTCGTAAGAGTCGAAATGTCAGTAAAGGAAGCAATGTCAAGGGTACACAAGGTCATTTTTGGCAATAGAGGGACTTTATATTACAGTACGTTACAATATGTATTTAACAGTCATAATCACAAAAGTAGCAACAGTATTATCAGTTAAAGGCTGTAGTAGTGTGTGGGAGATGGAAAACACTGATATATAATGTGTAGATGCAGTTTCAAATGAAGATTCACTTCCTGTTGGGTTTAGGTCAGGCTCGTCAGGGAGTGATTTGTAGGTCTTGATGAGACGAACAAACCAGTTTTGGTTTGATCTTTCTACGACATTCCTACGGGCCGCAGCGGCCATTTTAGTGTGTCTAGGTGGCACTAGAGAGCGCATTTTGGCACTTTTGGGGTTACTTTTTTCATTTTTCATTTCAATTTTAGATAATAGATAATAGAATTAGATAATTGGGGAGATGATGGGGAAGCAGTGTTTAACTAAGGAGGATGGTATGGACTCTAGGATGCAGGTGGAGGATTTCATGGTTGAGATGATTTTGAACAAATCAGCTGGAGAGACAATCTAGAGAGTGGAGAGGTGATAAGAGGAGCAGGGGGGAGGGAGGAGGAATGGGTGATGGGGTAGGAGGATAGGGAACTGTAGATGGTTTCAATTTTGGATTGAAAGAAAGAGAAGAAAGAATTGCATTTTTCAGTGGTGAATGAGTTTGAAATGTCGCTGGGATTGAGGAGTTTGTTGATGGTGGAAAAAAGAGCCTTTTGGTTATTGGAGCTAGTGTGGATGAGGTTTGACAAGTAGGCAGAGCAGGCAGTGTTGAGGGTGGTTTTGTGCAGTTGAAGGTGGTCAATTTTTGCTTGGAGATGAACTGTTTTGCAACAGTGGTCACGTAGAGAGATTGTGTAAAGGGTCAAAACAGTTTGCCAAGAGTATGCCAGTTAAAAGTTAGATAAAAAAAAGAGGATTAAAAAAGAAGGCAATTTTTCGGGAGCCGATCCGACAGAGGTTTGCTAGATGCCGTGCATGTGTGATGTGCAGAACAAAAACATTGTCCTAGAGGAGACAACACTTTGGACTTAGCTTACACTACATGCAAGGGAGCATAAAAGGCTAGTGGAGGAGCCCAAGAGGGGTTCACAGGCTCCTGAGGGCTCGGGACGCAGCCTTTAGGGCCGGTGACACTGCAGGCCTAGCAACAGCAAGAGCTGACCTGTCCCGTGGAATCAGGGAAGCAAAACTTCAATACAGCAAGAAAATATCTGGACACTTCAGCAACACTAGAGATGCACAGAGTCTCTGGAGGGGCATCCAAATCCTCACAGACTACAAACCCCCACCCCGGACTTACGATGATCTGGGTTGTTCATGATGGCCTCAAACATCTTCAGTGTGCATTTCTCCACCACCTCTTCCAGTGTGTCCAACCTGACTCCAATCACAGAGCCAGCTCTTTTGACTAGTTTGTCCAGCTGCCTTGCATCTTTGTGTCTGATGCTTCCTCCCTAGCAGACTGCAGCATAAAACAACACACTTGCCACCACAGACTGATAAAACATCTGCAGCATCTTACTACAGATGTTGAGAGATCTGAGCTTCCTCAAAAGAAAGAGGCGGCTCTGCCCCTTTTTGTAGAGAGCATCTGTGTTTAGGAACCAGTCCAACTTATTATCCAGGTGTACACCTAGATACTTATAGCTTGGAACCACCTCGATGTCCACCCCACAGGTATTCACTGGCTGAAGAGGGGGCTTGGACCTGCAGAAATCTATGATCATTTCCTTGGTCTTTGAGGTGTTCAGGAGGAGACAGTTCTTGTGACTCCAGTCACTGAAGGCTTTTATCAGATCCCTATATTCAGACTCCTGCCCATTCCTGATAAAAGCCACAATAGCAGTGTTGTCCGAGTATTTCTGGATGTGGCAGGACTCAGAGTTGTATTTGAAGTCCGCCATGTAGAGTGTGACCAGGAATGGAGCCAGGACAGTCCCTTGTGGAGCCCCCGTGCTGCCCAATCTGACATACTGTGGCCTTCCTGTCAGGTAATCTGTGATCCAGGAGATAACGGAAGGATCCACTGCCATCTCTGTGAGCTTGTCTTTGAGTATGTTGGGTTAGATGGTGTTGAATGCGCTTGAAAAATCAAAGAACATGATTCTCATATAAGAGCCAGGTTCCTCCAGATGAGCTAAGGCACGGTGAAGCATGTAGAGGACAGCATTGTTCACTCCAATGTATTGTTTGTATGCAAACTGCAGGGGCTCGAGTTTGTCTTTGACCTCAAGTCTCAGTAGGCGTATAATCAGCCGCTCCAAAGTCTTCATGATGTGCGAAGTGAGGGCTACTGGTCATTAAGTCATTAAGTTCAGCTGGACATTTAATTTTTGGTACCGGCACAACACAGGAAGTCTTCCACAGTGCCGGCACCTGCCCCAACTGTAGACTGAGGTTGAAGATCTTGTGGAGAGGTTGACACAGTTGGGCAGCACAATCTTTGAGGAGCCTTGGACACACACCATCTGGGCCAGCAGCCTTCCCGGAGCAAAATCTTCCCAGCTCCAACCTCACCCCCATCTCTGTGACAGACAATGGTGGAGGCACAGGTGTAAGAGGGGGGGTGGCTGCCACATTAGAGTTGTACACAAGTTGTGGAGGTGGAGATGATGGAGGAGGAGGAGGAGGAGGAGAAACAGCATTGGAAGTGGGAGTGGCTGCCGTATTGAATCTATTGAAGAACTGATTGAGTTCATCAGCTCTTTCTGCATCACCCACCACTGGCTGTATTTTCTTGTTGTTGTAACCAGAGATGGTGTTGACTTCTCTCCACATTTTACAGATGTTGCTGTGTTGTAGATTCCTCTCCAGTTTCTTTTTGTATTCCAACTTTGCCATCTTAAGTCTCTTCTTCAACTCATGTTGCACTTGTTTGAGCCATGCTTTATCACCATCTCTAAAAGCTGCCTTCTTCTCATTGAGGATTGCCTTTATGTCACTGGTAATCCAAGGTTTGCTATTGTGGAAACAGTGTACAGTCTTTGTAGGTATGACTGTGTCTCTCCAGAAGTTGATGTAATCAGTAAAACAGTCAACCTGTCTATCAATGTCCATGATGTTCTCTTCTGTTTCCAGTAGCACATCCCAGTCTGTGCATTCAAAGCAGTCTCTTAGAACCTCAGTAGCCTATGGTGTCCATTTACTGACTGTGAGTTTAGTTGCAGACTGCCTCCACACACAGGGTTTGTAACATGTCTGCAGAAGAACCAAGATGTGATCTGACCTGCCCAGTGGTGGTAAGGCAGTGGCTCTGTAAGCTTCTTTGACGTTGGCATACAGCAGATCAAGGGTTTTATTTTCTCTGGTTGGACAGTTAACAAACTGTGTAAATCCAGTCAGGTGAGAGGAGAGGGAAACATGGTTGAAGTCTCCTGATATTATCAATAGTGCCTCAGGATGTTTAGTCTGTATCTTAGCAACGAGTACATGGAGAACTTAACATGGAACTTCAGCAGTTACCTTGGGTGGAATGTACACAAATATTGTTATGATATGACTGAATTCTCTTGGTACATAATATGGCCTCATAACAACTGCCAAAAGCTCAATATTTGGACAACACATGTTCTCCTTGACAGTAATATGTCCAGGACTGCACCATCTCTGGTTCACAAATAAAGCCAGGCCCCCACCTTTTTTCTTGCCACTAGCTTTAGAGTCTCTGTCTGATCGTATGAGAGTGAAGCCAGGTAGATCCACGTTGGAGTCTGAGATGTTTTGATTCAACCACGTTTCCATAAAACACATGAGACTGCACTCACGGTATACTTTCTGAGTCTTCACCAGTATCTCCAGTTCATCACTCTTGTTGGGCAGAGAGTTGACATTTCCCATGATGACTGATGGCAGAAAGGGCTTATATCTCCATTTCCAAGCCTTCATCTTTGCACCAGCATGGCAACCACGAAAACACCTGTTCAACTTGGCTGGAATAGGATGGTGTCCTCCAGACTTGCTCCGTTTCAACAAAAAAAGTTCCTCTCTTGAATAAATTCTTCTCTTCACAGAAGTATCCATTAGTAGTTGAGAAAAGTATTATAAAAATTCAGTAAAACTAAGTAAAATTGCATAGCTACTAGACTTTGCTGTTACTAGTTAACTAGCATGTTCTTAACCTTTCGATAGTGACATCTCTTAGCTAAACTGCCTAAATGAATTCTATGGCCACTTTGAAACACAGAACAACACACTGGCACAGAAGACAATCCCTCCCCCGGGCGAGCAGGCTGTGTGTCTGCTCGCAACCAGCGTGAAGAGGACCCTCTCCAATCAACCCACACACGGCAGCTGGACCAGATAACATACCTAGTTGTGCCCTAAAAGACTGTGCCGAGGAGCTCAAGGATGTCCTCACGGACATTTTCAACATCTCCCTGAGCCAAGCGATGGTTCCCTCGTGTTTCAAAGCCACCACAATAATACCGGTTCAAAAGAAGCCCCACCCATCCAGCTACAATGACTACTGGCCCGTAGCACTGACTTCCACCATCATGAAGTGCTTGGTGCAGCTGGTCATGCAGAACATCAAGTCCATCCTTCCGCCCTCCCACAGCCCATTTCAGTTTGCATACAGGTCAAACATGTCCATAGAGGACACCATTTCCACTGCTCTCCATCCAGCCTTCACCCACCTGGACTCAAAGAACTCATAAGAGCCAATGCTGTTCCTAGACTTCACTTCAGCATTCTACACAATCATTCCCCAGCAGCTCACACAAAACCTCAGACACTTGGGACTCAAAGCCTCTCTTCTTTGTAACTGGGTGCTGGACTTTCTAACAGGGAGGACACAAAATGTGCGGGTCGGCAGCAACACCTCCAAGACCATCACGCTGAGCACAGGGGCTCCGCAGGGGTGTGTGCTCAGCCCACTGCTCTTCACACTGCTGACCCACGACTGTGTGCCAACCCACAGCACCAACCACATCGTCAAGTTTGCGGATGACACGACTGTGGTGGGCCTCATTTCTAACAACCATGAAGCCAACTACAGGAGTGAGGTGAGCCAACTGGTCCAGTGGTGTAAGGACAACAATCTCTTCCTCAATGTGGGGAAGACCAAAGAGATTGTTGTGGACTTCAGGAGAAGACTTCCACAATATTCGCCACTGACCATCGAAGGTGCTGCTGTGGAGAGGGTGAGTAGCACCAAGTTTCAGGGGGTGCACATCTCAGAGGACCTCCCCTGGACCAACAACACCACATCACTGGCCAAGAAAGCTCAAACACGCCTGTACTTCCTTCGCAAACTGAGGAGAGCCAGAGTCCCACCCCCCATCATGTGCTCTTTCTACAGAGGTACCACTGAGAGTGTCATCACTGGCTGCATCACTGTGTGGCACAGAGGCTGCACTGCCTCCTGCCAGAAGACTCTGTAACGCATAGTGAATACAGCCAGTAAGATCATTGGTACCCCTCTGCCCTCCCTCACAGACATCTTCAACACCCGCCTCACCCGCAGAGCTATCAGCATTGCTGGTGACACCTCCCACCTCTCACACTCCCACTTCAGCCTCCTGCCTTTGGGGAGAAGGTACCGGAGCCTCCGGGCCCACTCTGCAAGACTCACAAACAGCTTTTTCCACCAGGCTGTCAGGATGTTGAACTCTATCCACTACCTCTTCCCTATGCCCCCCGCCCCTCGACTGCCCACTGCACATAAAGACTACCTCTGCTGTTTTTCACATAGACTCACTACATCCGCACCCCGGTGCACTTTACTTCACTTAACTTTAACCATTTGCACCACTCCATATCTGCTGCTGTTGATCAAGGTGCACCTTGATCACCTTGATTGTGCATAGGTTTAGAGTATCTGTGTCTTGTCTATTAGTTATACTGCTTAGTTTTTATTTTCATTTTCATTTGTATATATTGTTTTTTCATTTTATTATATTATTCCAATTTAGCTTTGTTTTAGCTCTTAAATTGTATGGCATTAATACTAGGTGAGAGGGAAAGGGCATTTTGATTCTCTGTATGTCATGCACATATAGCAAATTGACAATGAAAACTTTTGAACTTGAACTTGTACTATTTTATTAGTAGTAGTATTATTTCAGTAACTGTGGCAGCTGAACTGTTTTTGTAGTAACGCTAAAAGCAACATCAGATGGGAGGAGCTACATTTGAAGTACCGCATGCAAACTATGTAAGTCACTGCAGTATCTTCCTGCAAATATTTCATAATAGAAGCCTGTTAAGAAAATGAAGGGATTCTCTCAAACAAAATGATAAGTGTTGAGTTTGAATTGAATTTAACAGGACAAACGGGAGCAGAGTAGAAAACTACATAGTGAATAAGAAATAAAGGCTTGTATATATTTTATATATATTTTTTTTTACTCTGTGTTGAAACATCCCTAGAGGAAATATCAAAAAGGCTGGGTGTTGTCGCTGTACAGTTGTCTACAGCAGCAGATCACTCTTTGTTACTATTGGTCAAAGTGATGGCTGTGACGGGAGAAGTTGTGGAAGACAAAAGAAAATCAAACACGCTCGACTTTCTGTTGGGATGTCGTGAGGCATCCCAGATGTGGCGTCAGTTGTCATCCACTATGGCAAACTACATGAGATAAAATGATGGGTTATCCCATACGATACTCGTTGTTTACAACCCCAGCCAACACCATATGATGCCACGTCAGGTTATAATCAGGCTGATATGGGGTAGTGTGAGCATTATTCATCCAGACTCCAGCTGATCTGGAAGGAAAATTAGCTCGCTTCCATTTGCAAATTACTCAAGCTAACGTTATGAAGCAACGCCAGATCAGAGAGGCCCACATGCAAACATGCATACGTTGCATGGTGGATGTGTTCCTCTCTCCCCCTCTCTGTCTGTGTGTACAGTATCGGGTACTGTACATGGGTTATGGTCGACCTCAGTAGCTCACAGTGTAAATTGATTCAGTTTCTGAAGGTCTAGCTGGGCTTTAATGTGATATTCTTAGTGGACAGCTTTTCTTCAAATGCGCCTCTTAATCACATCACAGATAAATCTCAGCTCTTGGTGTTCTCTCTCTCTCTCTCTGGATGTACAGTACAGGCCAAAAGTTTGGACACACCTTCTCATTCAATGCGTTTTCTTTATTTTCATGACTATTACATTGTAGATTCTCACTGAAGGCATCAAAACTATGAATGAACACATGTGGAGTTATGTACTTAACAAAAAAAGGTGAAATAACTGAAAACATGTTTTATATTCTAGTTTCTTCAAAATAGCCACCCTTTGCTCTGATTACTGCTTTGCACACTCTTGGCATTCTCTCCATGAGCTTCAAGAGGTAGTCACCTGAAATGGTTTCCACTTCACAGGTGTGCCTTATCAGGGTTAATTAGTGGAATTTCTTGCTTTATCAATGGGGTTGGGACCATCAGTTGTGTTGTGCAGAAGTCAGGTTAATACACAGCCGACAGCCCTATTGGACAACTGTTAAAATTCATATTATGGCAAGAACCAATCAGCTAACTAAAGAAAAACGAGTGGCCATCATTACTTTAAGAAATGAAGGTCTGTCAGTCCGGAAAATTGCAAATCTTTAAATGTGTCCCCAAGTGGAGTCGCAAAAACCATCAAGCGCTACAACGAAACTGGCACACATGAGGACCGACCCAGGAAAGGAAGACCAAGAGTCACCTCTGCTTCTGAGGATAAGTTCATCCGAGTCACCAGCCTCAGAAATCGCAAGTTAACAGCAGCTCAGATCAGAGACCAGATGAATGCCACACAGAGCTCTAGCAGCAGACCCATCTCTAGAACAACTGTTAAGAGGAGACTGCGCGAATCAGGCCTTCATGGTCAAATAGCTGCTAGGAAACCACTGCTAAGGAGAGGCAACAAGCAGAAGAGATTTGTTTGGGCCAAGAAACACAAGGAATGGACATTAGACCAGTGGAAATCTGTGCTTTGGTCTGACGAGTCCAAATTTGAGATCTTTGGTTTCAACCACCGTGTCTTTGTGAGACACAGAAAAGGTGAACGGATGGATTCCACATGCCTGGTTCCCACTGTGAAGCATGGAGGAGGAGGTGTGATGGTGTGGGGGTGTTTTGCTGGTGACACTGTTGGGGATTTATTCAAAATTGAAGGCACACTGAACCAGCATGGCTACCACAGCATCCTGCAGCGACATGCCATCCCATCCGACGTTTGCGCTTTAGTTGACGATCATTTATTTTTCAACAGGACAATGACCCCAAACACACCTCCAGGCTGTGTAAGGGCTATTTGACCAAGAAGGAGAGTGATGGAGTGCTGCGGCAGATGACCTGGCCTCCACAGTCACCGGACCTGAACCCAATCGAGATGGTTTGGGGTGAGCTGAACCGCAGAGTGAAGACAAAGGGGCCAACAAGTACTAAACACCTCTGGGAACTCCTTCAAGACTGTTGGAAAACCATTTCAGGTGACTACCTCTTGAAGCTCATGGAGAGAATGCCAAGAGTGTGCAAAGCAGTAATCAGAGCAAAGGGTGGCTATTTTGAAGAAACTAGAATATAAAACATGTTTTCAGTTATTTCACCTTTTTTTGTTAAGTACATAACTCCACATGTGTTCATTCATAGTTTTGATGCCTTCAGTGAGAATCTACAATGTAAATAGTCATGAAAATAAAGAAAACGCATTGAATGAGAAGGTGTGTCCAAACTTTTGGCCTGTACTGTATGTATGTGCATGTATTATAGGGTAACACGTGTTCCCTTCCATGCTGACGGTTGCACATCTGGCCCACAGAAGACGGGGCTTAGTCACGCCCGCAGCCCTCAGCCCTCGGCCCTCGGCTGTGATTGGCCAACAGCTCAACGACGAGGTGAAAGGGGTGTGACACACCCAATTTGGCCAAAGATGATTAACGAAACAGTACTAGAGAAACTGTGAACACTGGTAATTATATTTAAGGCCAGCCCAAATGCGCCTAAAGTTTTTTTTTTTTTTTTTTTTTTTCTCCAGCCGTACCGGCCCACACTCACCCGGCGGCCCACCGGGAAATCTGCCAGTACTCCCAATGGCCAGTCCACCCTTGAGTGTTACAGATAACTGGCTAACCTTAGCTTGCTTGCTTGCTAATGGCATGGCAACATCTTGCCATGTTTTTTCACGAGCCAGTGTAATATATGCATTCTGAAAACGGTATTGATTTAGTCAACAATAAGTGATGTAATGGTACAAAGTGCTTTCCACTAGCCAAGAGTGATGCAAGGGCCGCCAATGAGCTAACTGTAACCTGAGCTAAGGTTGTACAGACGGGTCCATGTCATTGGTCCGACATCCCATTAGTCCGACTGTCCGCTGTGCTGAATGGCTCCCGGCGGGCGTATTTCTACCTTGATGGTGCGCCGCGACCGGCTCTGGGTCAGCTGGGAAAGGCTTGAGGCGATGCAGGCTCATGGCTTATGTGTTTGTCACTTTCTTTTTCATTTTAACCCACACCATGATCTTTTCCTGACCCTAACCAAGTGGTTTTTGTGCCTAAACCTAACCAGACCTTAACCACAGGGCATCATGATGATTTCGGAACGGACTTCGGAACAATGGGTTTAATATGGTCGGAACAATAGGATGTCAGACCAATGGGCTGTCGGACCAATGGGCAGTTCCCGTACAGACGAGAGCAGAATCAATATGAAAATCTAAAACATACAGAGAAAATAGAAAAAGGCTTTTTGTTAAACAGTGTCGGTAACACTTAATAAGTCAGCCCGCGTTTTAGAGTGTACCTCTCGCCCACTTTCCCGGGAGTTAGTATATAACTCCCGGGAACTTACATGTACTTTCCCGGGAGTTAGAGCATAATTCCTCCTGGTCACTTACCACATACTTTCCCAGGAGTTAGAGTATCCCTTGCGGTCACTTACCACATACTTTCCCGGGAGTTAGTGTATAACGACGCGGTCACTTGGCACATACTTCCCCAGGAGATAGAGTATCCCTCGCGGTTACTTAGCACATACTTTCCCGGGTCACTTATGTAATTTCCCAAAACGCATGGTTTAATTTCCTTATATAAATCTGTATATGTATGAAGTGCAATGAATGCTCTTGCCCTTTGCTCATGGCATTTGATTCAGTCACTTTTATGTAGCCTATGTGTCATCAGGCAATTTTAATATTTATGTTTTGTTTACATTTCATTGAATGAGTTTGAATATGAATATGTCAAGAAATGGGCCTATATTCTGCAAATTGCCTAATTAACAGGCAGGCTGGAGTACAAAGCAAACTTACCCCTCTCAAGTGCACGTCTCTGGAAGTCTTGTAGTGCCATCCGAGGACGAAACACAAACAATCCAGTAATGTAATAATATAGCCTACATATATCTTAAAATATGCAATAATGAGTCATGAAAAGTTATAAAATGTTTTTATTATTTAATTACCCAGAAACCACATGGTAGGTGCTGTTCTCACATCTACAGTGTACTTTCCCCAAAACTGACAGGGAAACTAGGCAGTACTTTCCACCTAAGTATATACCAACAAAGAAGACCGGGCTGGATTATGAAGTTTGCACTGTTTGCCTGTCCTTAGTCTGTAGTGTGGCACTCAGATGTTAACCCCTTAAAAACAGTTAGTTCAATGCTTCACAAGTAACAATATTACCAGAAAACAGTGCAAACTTCATAATCCAGCAAACAGTGCAAACTTCATAATCCAGCCCATTCTCTTTTGTTAGTATATACTTAGGTGGAAAGTACTGCCTAGTTTCTCTGTAAGTTTTGGTGAAAGTACGCTGTAGATGTGAGAACAGCACCTACCATGTGGTTTCTGGGTAATTAAATAATAAAAACATTTTATAACTTTTCATGACTCATTATTGCGTATTTTAAGATATATGTAGGCTATATTATTACATTACTGTATTGTTTGTGTTTCGTCTTCGGATGGCACTACAAGACTTCTAGAGACGTGCACTTGAAAGGGGTAAGTTTGCTTTGTACTCCAGCCTGCCTGTTTATTAGGCAATTTGCAGAATACAGACCCATTTCTCGACATATTCATATTCAAACTCATTCAGTGAAATGTAAACAAAACATAAATATTAAAACCCTGGAGTGTGGATGAAATTGCCTGATGACACATAGGCTACATAAAAGTGACTGAATCAACTGCCATGAGCAAAGGGCAAAAGCATACATAAGTGACGAGTTATATTCTAACTCCCAGGAAAGTATGTGCTAAGTGACCGCAAGGGATACTCTAACTCCCGCGGAAGTATATGCCAAGTGACCGCGTCGTTATACACTAACTCCCTGGAAAGTATGTGGTAAGTGACCGGGAGGAATTATGCTCTAACTCCCAGGAAAGTACATGTAAGTTCCCAGGAGTTATACGCTAACTCCCGGGAAAGTGGGCAAGAGGTACACTCTAAAACGTGGGCTGACTTATGAAGTGTTACCCAAGTGTCTTTCCAAAGTGCTGCTCAAAGTTCAAAAGCTCCACAGAGTAGGCTACTGAAAATAAACTGCAATAGGGCTGGGCGGTAGGCTATATTGATTTTTTTACAATATACCGATATATTTTCAAGCAAGATATATATTTAGACAATATCGTTTATATTGATATAGGATCAAGTTGCGCCACATAAGGCACACCAGTGTGCATCTCTCCTCTCTCACACTCTCCACACAGCTCTGCCCCACTCACTCACTCACTCACTCACTCACAGTTTCTCCACCAACACTTAGAAAGACACAGAGCTGCTCCTCTGTTTAATCTGTCAGTTCATTAGTCTACAGTGCGACGTCGGTCTATATGTTGCACAAGCTACACTAACTCAGTCTGTATGATGGATGAAATTACCGCAGTCACACACGTACTGTGCAATACTGTGGGCCTTTCCCTTCGTAACTTTTAGCTGCGTCCAGTCAAGTGCCGATTTGTGGTTGTGTTTTGTGTGTAACGTGTTTCTGTTATCAGTTTAGATACCCAGTGCCACGGCGAGCTGCGCACCTACTCCTTCTCCGGAATAAATCCAAAAGCCGGCCGCCCACCGTCAAGTGGGTAGCAGTGGCATCTAGTCGACCGCAGCGAACCCCACTTCTCCCCCTCAAACAAGCCGTGTGTTGGGAGACTCTCCTCACCTCTGTCTGCAGGAGACCAGAGAAAGGTGTTTAAAAAATCTGTCTGTTCAGCTCTTAGTACTTTAGTAGCTTCTAACTGAATCTCTGTGGTTTGGAGTTTAGTTTCTCTCCTGCGCCGTTTTTGCTTTAGATATCTGCTTTATTTTACTGTTTCATGTAAGTTATAAGCCATATTAGAAGTTGCTGCTTGAAAAAACTCCACATTTCCTTATTTTGCTGCTTCACAATAAAAAATTTTACATAACAAAATAACGGGGGACTTTTATTTTTAAGACCTTATAGGAATTAAAATATGTTTATTACAGAAGTAGAAAAAACACATGCAACAAAAATAACAGGGGGATTTAGCCATCGATCAGCTTGCAACTGAACATGTAGCCCACTTCGTAGAAAATACCGGGACATTATATATTGTGTATTGCTATTCAGCCTGAAAATACCGGGAAGGATTTTTTGTCCATATTGCCCATCCCTAAACTGTAACTGAATCTAGAAATATTTTTGGTAGACATACACTGAAATTACAGTTTTGTGTGCAGATGTACAGACTAATGAGGAAAGTGTTCATTTCTAACAAGCATTTTGTTTTCACTGAGTCCTGCAGTTCTCTCTTACTAAACTTTCCCTCCATGACCTTGAACATTGTTCTTAATAAGATAAAACCTGCAGCCTGAGGGCAAAGACAGAAGTTTAATTCAGAAGATGTGATGCAGGTTGACACAAGTTGAAGTTACTCTGCAGGAAAATTTCACTTTTCAGTTCAGAGAGAAATGAGACATCACAAAGGTTTTTCATTGCTCAGCTGGGCTGGAGAAACAAATCTATATTCAGACTCTCTTTTCTTCTCTTTCTTCTCTCATTCATCACCTCTATATCCAACATGTGTGTTTGTTAAGAGGAGTTAAGTCCTTTTTTTAAAATGAACATTTGGGCCATATGGTGATGACTAGTTTGGTTCTGGGCTCTGATTGGGTTATTGATGTCACTCAGATCTGTTGACATTGTTTTAGCAACAGCTTGTTCTATTTTGTTGCTCCGCCCATCGACCATCTGTCAGCCTTCATGTATGATGACTCACACAGACCCATGCAGATTATGGAAATACAGGCTAATATTAGATTTCCATATGACTGTCCACACGGAGAGGATCTGAAGCAGCTTAATGCTGAAATGCTGTCTTAGTCCTGATCCTCTTCTTAAAAGGTTTATTCTGCTGTTTCATCTCTGCACAAGTTTGGAGAGAAAATGAAACTAAGACCAACTCAAACCAGCTGTCAAAATTTAGGAAAAAACCCTCATTGTTTTAGGGAGCTTATTTGTTTTGGAGCTTTTTGGTAATTTCATAGATTATAAAATGAAAATTAGACAAAAAAGAGTGGAACTACTCTTGAGTTTGGACTAGTTATAGTTATTGGGTAATGTATTAGATGGGCGTCAGTAATGGTCTGGTAATTGTGAAAGATTTTCCTGCAATTAAAGATTGAATTTCATTAGGTTTATAAGCAAAAGTAAAAGTACTCATTATATAGAATTGCCCATTTCAAAGTATATGTTATTATATTACTGGACTATTATTATTGTTGCCTTTGCACTCCACTGTCTGGCAGGTTACCTCATATCATAGCTGTGCATATAATCATGATTATATGATTATATATTAATATATACTTACAACATATTCAGGGTTCTAAATTAACACCCGTCAACCCGCCAAATGCAGGTTAAAATTCATTTCAGCGGGTGTTAATAAAAACTTTAAAGCTAATTTGGCCAGTGATGCATGAGGCAATCGTGTCCGTCAGAGCCACTCAGCTTAGGCTCTGTTCTTAGGTTCTGTGCCGTAACGCTACGTGATGACGTTTCATACGCCCATTGGCTGCACGCATGCCGGTATTTCATGCTACAGTCTGCAGTGCAACCAGCGTGAGAAACGAGCTGAGCGAGATAAGGGAGTTAGCTAAACACAGTGGATCTAAAGTTAAAGTTAAAGCTAAAGTAAAGTTAAACTAAATGTGGCGGTGGTTGGGACAGACTTCTGTGGGCGAGAAGAGGAGGAGGCAGGGGATGAGGATATCGGCAACAGAGTGTGCGAAACAAAAAAAAATAAAGTTTAACGCCAAATGGATGATGGGTTGTGAATGACTTGTGTTTGATCACGAAAGTAACGTCATGTTTGTCAGGACTGCCGCATGAACGCGAAAGAAAAAAACAAAATGAACAATTTCGTGGTGGGAACTAATAATTTTAAAGTGGAGACAGTAAAGGACCATGAGAGTGCCTGAAGTCATCAGGAGAGCCAAAGGATTAAAACTGCCAAGACAGGTCGTATCGAAGAGAGCCTTGCTGGGAGAAGCCTCCCTTTATTGAAGACTTCTGAGTTGGAGGAGATGCAGCTACTTTTTCGAAATGCCCATGCCATCGGAAAAAAGGGTAGGCCTTTCACCGACTTTGCATGGATGTGTGAGTAAGTGAATTAACGTTACTATTTACATGTTTCAGAATCAGTGCATTTAATACAATACAGAGTGACATACATGCTTCCATAGACGCAGTTGGAACTTTACATTTGGAGATTTCAAAAATAAAAAAATCTCACTGAAATGTACTGTGTTGGAGGCGATAACAGTGGCTTCATTTACATGAAAATTAATTTCAGGGTGGACAGGAAGAAGGGCTTGAAGATAAGAGAGACATACAGAAATGACTACCAGGCAAAAGAGTTCATACACTACATAGCAGAGAATGAGAGAAGAAAGATGAGGGCAAGATTATCAGACGGCAAGTTCATCTTGGTCATGTCAGATGGATCCCTGGACAGTGCAGTGATGGAAGAAGAGATGGTCTGTGTCAGGAGTGCCAGTGAAGGGAAGGTCAAAGTTGATTTTGTCGGGGTTAAAGCTGTCTCAAACCCAGATGCTACAAATATAGCTGAAGCTGTGTGCAGTATAATGTCAGCACTAATTAGAAGAACAAGCTGGTGGCCCTCACCACAGATGGAGCATCTGTAATGACAGGAGTAAACAATGGTGCAGTTACAAAACTGCACGCACACAGACCATATGTGCTGAGGATCCACTGCATGGCCCATAAGCTCGAGCTCGCCTTTTCAGACGGAATAAGGAAAAAATGTGATGGCCAGGAAAGTTGAGGACCTGTTGAGTGGACTCTACACCTTATATCATAAGAGTGGAGTAAACAGGGCCAGCCTAAAGCAACACTTAAGGGAGCTCCACATGAAGGCTTTGATGCCAACCAGAGAAGGTGGAACCCGGTGGCTACCACATCTCTTCAAAGCACTTGACCATTTTCTCAGGGGATATTCTGGCATTGTACACCACTTAGAGGAGAAGGTATGTTAATTTATAGCCTACTAAAACCAGCAGTGTAGATGGATAATTTAATGTTTGCTTTCTTTTTCTCTTCATCAGTTTTAAATGCTGTCTGTGATATAATGCAGTTGTTTTGTTTGTAGTCCCAGGAGGCCACGAACATCAATGTTGTTCTGTGGGCAAAGGCCAAAGGGTTCCTGAACATAGCCAAGGATGGTGGAGTGCTCAGGTTTTGCTGCCTTCTCCATGACGCCATTTATCAACTGAGCAACCTCTCCAAGTCACTGCAGAGGTCAGTGTCAACCCTGAAGCTCAGAGCTGCCTGTCCTCCACTCAGGCTGTCATAGAAAAGTACAAGTCAATGTATCTATCATATATCCTACAATTTATGATTTGATTTTAGGTTGTGTTGGTGTGTTTTCACCTCAGTACACATTCACTGCTAGATTTGCTGATGTGAACAGTGGTGTCCTGCAGGCTATGCTGCTGACCAGTTTCCAGTGCTGGCCAGAGGCAGACACAAGTTCAGGTTGGCAATTCAAATGTAATGGACAAATCTTTACGCATTTTATGTTTTAAGACAACTGCTTAACTTTATATTAATGTTTTCCCCATTGTTCTCAGATTATGGTGATGAAGAGGTAAACAAACTCATCAGTCACTTCCGACTTCTTCTGCTGTCTGCTGCAGTGGATGTGGAGTTGATCCCTGATCAATGGACAATTCTCAAGACTGAACTGTACACAGCAGGATTCAGCCAAGGTACTTGAAGAATGATGTTTGAGAAAAAAATCTCATACTGATGTACCTTAACAGTAGCATCTTTAAACAAGTGCTTGAAAAGTTCCCAAGTTTCAGATAAGCTCTATAGAAATGTCTAATATTGTGAGACAGTTTTATTTTGTTTATCACATACACAATCCAAATGTGATGCCATCTTTTACTTACTAAAGTTGCATTTGAAAATGTATAATTTGTTTTGCAAATGCATAATGCATATTGTCTGTCTGACCCTGCTACAGGAACCTTTGAGAAGACCTGGCCTACTGTGAACAGAATACTGCGCCATCGGTGTCCTGATGTCCTTAATCTTTTTGATACTCTCCTCACTATCCCTGCAACTACAGCTGACTGTGAAAGAGGGTTCAGTGTTATGAAGCAGGTAAAGAGTGACTGGCGTTCATGCCTGAAAGGTGAGACCCTCTCTGACCTCCTTAAAACCCAGTTGTGCTCACCTGACATCAAAGACTTTGATCCAAGCAAAGCCATTGACATGTGGCATGCTGACAGTTTGCACTCATGCAGGCCTCAGTTTGTGCGCAAACACTGAACAAAAGGAACTGAGGGTGGCTCAGATTCAGATGGGGGCTATGAAGAAATTAGTTCAGAGAGCTCTGAAGACATTTGATTCAGAAATGAAATGTTGGCACTTTCTGTGTATATTTTGTTGTATGTATTGTACTTTCTGTGGGTTTTTCATGCCAACAATGTTAATAAAATGATCAAATGCATTCAGTGGCACTCATAATCTCTCTTATTTTCACCAGAAAAAAATTGGCTAGTGGAAATTCTGATTGGCTGGTAACTTTAGAAAGTTACCAGCGACATTGGCTGGTGATCAAAAAAGTTCATTTAGAACCCTGAACATATTGTACCACAATAGCCGTAATTATTATTATTATTATAATATTATTGTCAGGGTTGAAAGTAAGCTGGTACGATCTGGTACTGTGTACCACTTAAAGATTCAGTGGCGGTAAGCAGTACCAGGAAGAGGAGAGAGCAGCTGCCTGTTAAAGCCTACATTCAGAACCAGTCACGGCTGCACTTTAGGCCAGAAAATAGATCTGCAAGCAATATATGCAGTTTTAAACACCACTTTGTCTGTTTATTAATTGCTTTTATCTTGTTCCGAATTGCTTCTATACCGTCCATGCTGTGTTGTGGCCCATGCTGGACGGAGCCTTGCCCGGACATCTCCCTCTCTCCTCCAGCCCCTCCCCTGGGAGAGAGTCCGATGGTCTCCTATGAGCCCAGCCTTCGAGACTTGCAACGCTCCGTTAAATGTCATTCAGTTCATCAAAAAAAATATCCCGATTGAAATCAATAGCATAATAAGCAGATATGTTCCATGTTATTTTGTTTAAGTTCAACAACACAGAGAACGGCTTGAACAAGCTGCGTAGAGCTATCAGTCAGGGATTTCACTCTCAGCAGTACCTGACCGCACATGCACGTCTACTTCTGAAACACAGTGGTTGGGGTGCGTTTGATTTATTGTACTGGGACATTTGATTTTTCCACAACTAGACCACGGATGTCAAAAAAACGCCATTTGCACTGGGACAGGACAAACAATAAATGAAACCAACAAAACATCCACACATTCTTGTGGTTGGCTCCAACGCTGTCAGTGTGATTTAAATAGTAAATATTTAAATAGTTTATTGAGTTTATTGTGGATGTTGATCAATGTTTTTTACAACAAAAAATAGGTAAAGAGGAAAAGAGAAAAAGAAAAAAATGACATGCATGGGTTTAAGTGTTCATTAAGGTGTCATACATGCCAGCACCCTAAACATTAAACAAATATTTTACTATACACGTTGTCAAGTGTTTCTAATTTCTTTCTACCCCATACAGGTACAGTAAAATATTGAAATGTTTTTATTTTTGTTTGTTTGGTTTTTGACTTTGCTTTTTAAAAATGCATGAAGCCAGGAGAGGTGAACAATATGAAACAATGAAGGTTTTGGTAATAGTACCGGAAAGAATTTAAAACTACTTTCACCCCTTAATGTTGTTGTAAGCTACTGTCATTACTGTCCGTCTGCATCTCTCTGTGTGTCTCTCTCTTTATGTATCATTTTGTCATATGGATTACTGTACATTTTTAATGTTGATCTGTTCTGTACGACATCTACTGCACGTCTGTCCATCCTGGAAGAGGGATCCGTCCTCAGTTGCTCTTCCTGTGGTTTCTACCATTTTTTTTCCCTGTTAAAGTTTTTTGGGGGCATTTTTCCCTACCTGGATGTAACTCTTGATACCTGGGCGTAACTCTGGACAATAAACTCAATTTCAATCAGCACACCAAAGACATACAAAAAAGGAGTCAACAAAGACTGTCAGCTATCCGAAAACTCAAAGGACTCTATGTCGCTCCCCATCTACTGCTACTTCTGTACCAAAGCATCATTCAACCAATCCTTGTGTACTGTTCCACATGTTTCTTCACCATGCTTTCTGTCACCAACTGGCCCAAACTGACATGCATCACACACACTGCCTCCAAAATCATTGGTCTTCCCACACCCAACCTCACAGAGTTAAATAACAGGTCCATTACACGCTTTGCAAAATCAATAGAACAGGACACCACACACCCACTCAACCAATACCTCATCCCATTACCCTCAGGGCGCAGTTACTGAACACTCAAATTTAGGAAAGCTCGACTTGGGAAGAGCTTGATCCCAGCAGCCATAGCTGCACTGAACAAGAGAATCTGTTGACTCCAAGTGTCCATCTCTGTAAATGAACCTGTGATGTTTTGTGATGTCTGTGATATGTCTGTGCCTGTGATATTTGTGATCAATCTAAATGTACAGTTAGTGGAAACGAATTTCCCTCTGGGACGAATAAAGTAAGTCTAAAGTCTATCCGCTGTGAGGGTCCAAAGGACAGAGGGATGTCATATCCTGTAAAGCCAAAATCACATAGGAAAGAAGCAAGCACTCTCAAAAATAAATCCACTCAGCGGGTGCACGGACAAAAGCAGCAGAAAAAAGAAAAGTGCTGGCTTCTTTTCTTTTTTATATGCTGTAAAGCCCTCTGAGGCAAATTGTAATTTGTTATATTGGGATTTATAAATAAAACTGAATTGAATTGAATTGAATTGAACTGAATCGAATCGAATTAACAGGATGCAATTCAATTTTCCAAAAATGTAAGCTATTAAAATGATGATTTTTTCCAGAACCATCCATCCATCCATCCATCCATCCATCCATCCATCTTCACTTGCTTATCAGGGGGCAGGTCACGGGGGCAGCAGGCCGAGCAAAGCACCCCAGAAGTCCCTCTCCCCAGCAATGCTTTCCAGCACCTCCTCGGGGACACCGAGGTGTTCCCAGGCCAAGTGAGATATATAATCCCTCCATCGTGTTCTGGGTCTGCCCCGGGGCCTCCTACCAGTGGGATGTGCTTGGAACACCCCTAATGGGAGGCATCCAGAGGGATCCTGATCCCTAAGCCATAAGCCCGAACCACCTCAATTGACCCCTTTCGACGTAAAGGAGCAGCAGCTCTACTCTGAGCTCTCTCCGGATGTCCTATTTCGAAGGCTGAGCCCAGCCACCCAACGTAGGAAACTCATTTTAGCCGCTTGTATCTGTGATTTCATTCTTTTCGTCACTACCCAGAGCTCATGACCGTAGATGAGGATTGGGACATGGATGGACCAGTAAATCCCTCTTCACCACAACGGTCTGGTGCAGCACCCGCATCACTGCAGAAGCCACACCAAACCGCTGATCCATCTCACGCTCCATTCTACCCTCACTCATGAACAAGACCCCGAGATAGTTGAACTCCTTCCCGACGGCATTTTGAGAATATCTAGCTTCAGTATTGTGATGTATTTCTGAGTGAAACAGGACAGACAGATGGGAAATAATTTTGGGAGGAATTTGATTTGATAGTTGAGAAGTGGGCGTGTCATAACAGTGAGGCCCAAGCAGTGTAACACTGACAGGGCAGCAGTAGTCATCAGGGAGTGAGAGACATGAAGCACATCGTATGCTCACTGTGATGGTAGTTATTGAAGTAGTCCATTGTACATGGTAAATGGACTGCACTTGTATAGCACCCGTCTAGTCTTCCGACCACTCAAAGCCCTTTTCCTCTACATCACATTAACCCATTCACACATTCACACACACGTTCACATGAAGCTCAGCGTAAGTTCAATCAGGAAGACCTCTCTGTGCTCATTCATTCACAATTCCTTCTCTCTCACTCTCACTGCTTCCTCCAATCAGCTGCCTCCGGGCGTGCACTCTTCTAGCTGTCCTATCGTAATTAGCCACGACCTCCAGCAGCCAATCAGGTTGTCATGACGAGATTTTAAATCTGTTCTCTCCTCTGCCGCTTTCAGCTGTCATTCTAGGCAGAATCGCGCAGACAATTGCTCACCTTACCTTTTTCCTGCAGCCTATTGCTGATTGTACAGCCTCGTGCGTTTCCTCAGCAGCAGCGGAATCATCTCTCATTCATCAAGTCCTCCAGTTCAGGCTATTTCACCTGCCTATAAGTCATATTGTCAACGCACTCTCCTGCCTCCGTTTCCCTCTTCAGTCTCGAGCTCAGTGTCGTGTATGGATTCAAGATGTGGGCCGAAATGATCGCTGCAGGGCCGGCGGCGGAGCTGCGCGGCGTGGCCGGTATGGATGACACAATCGGTTAACATGGGCACCGAAAGGAAAGTGGCTTCACTTCTCGGCTATTCGAGGCGCTTCCGCAGGCGGTGTGGCCCTGGCGCCATGCAGCAGCAACCACTCTCACACCAGGGCCACACTGCCCGTGGAAGCGCAGCGCACCGAAATTCTCGCGCGCGCCGGAACACCTCCGTTCACATCAGACACGCATTTCTCCACGCCGTCGACAAGCGATTCTGCTCCCAGCTCTTGTTTTTCACTGCCTGGCTTGTCAGATTCGCTCGCGGCTCGCGCAGAAAATAGACCAGACGCCGAACTGATCGCTGCAAATCGTGAGCCTGCCGCGGAGCTTCCTGGCGAGGCGCGGCCAGTGTGGACGACACAGTCGGTTAACATGGGCGCCGAAAGGAAACTGCCTTCTCTTCTCGGCGCTTCGAGGCTATTCGCGGCGCTTCCGCGGGCGGTGTGGCCCTGGCGTCAGCCAGTCGGTCTCCAATACCGGCTGGCGTCCACCCTGAACCAACGCTTCATTCTGTCTCGAGCCTCTCCAGTCCCGGAGCTCCAGAATCCCTCATGGCATGAGAGCCGGCAGTTTAAGCCATCTGATCATCAGCCTCCCTCACTGTTTAAGTTAAGTGTGTCTCATATGTTCAGCTTACTACTCCATTCAGTGCTGCACACAATATTGTCACTGCATCATTAATATGAAGTATTTTATTTAATTCTCTCATCACCCCGTTTAAATGGGAAAACAATTACCGTAATGCTGTTATAGCAGCGGGCCTCGATTTTCGGCTCACTAGGTTTCTTCAAAGTGAGCATATTAAGCAGGCACACTATGCCCTCCGTTCTCAATGGTATTCGCTTTAAGCTAAACGATTTTTCCTCTTCGTCTTCATTCATAAAATAAATAAACTCACGTGCGCATCATGCCGCTATCTTACTACACTTTCTGTATCATTTCAATCTAAGCCCTTCAGCGATTCTCCAGTAGGGTTGTGCAGGTTTTTCAGGTGACCGAGAATATACTTCTTGCACAGTCATTTAAATATGCCTCATTGCAGCACTCATATTTATTTGCATTCCCTTTCTTTCAGGAAACACAGCGTAGTTTGCATACGTGTCATCAGCATGCACGTGCTCTCACAACTTCATCAGGTGGCATTAAAAAAAAAAAAATACTCAAAGGATAAGTATGGCGGCCTCTATTGCAGTACCATTCCTCCATCTGCCTGATTCTTGTCATTTATCTTATTTAGAACTCGGCCGCCTGGATGATCACCTGTATCTCATTATCTGTAAATTGGCATATTCACTCTATCTGGGCACTGTGCTCTAGCCTATATTTGTTCCTATGTTGATGTTTCGTTTTAATGATGCCTTACTGATCTTTCTCTGTAGGTGACCTTGGGTGTCTTGAAGGCGCCTCCAAATACAATGTATTATCATTATTATTATGGTTATTATTATTATCATTATTATTATTATCATCATTATATAGACAGTAATACAGAAGCAGCCACTGGCACGTCTCGGGCTCCCTCCACCATTATCATGCACATTAAAGAAGGGTCAGTAAGTCTGCTCCTGCAGGGCTTTTATTTAGTGAGATTTATTTCACCTGACAATGTTTTGAACCACCATTCTGACACTCATCGTGGTCTTGACGGCTGGGGCTCAATCATCTAGTTCGCTCTATTCTATTAAGAGGTCCTCGCAAGCAGCCCCTTCCTGGTGGCACTCCAGGCGTTTTCTCAATCCTTGCGCTATTTTAATTGTCATGTTTCCAGTCTGTCTGCAGTTCAGTGGCATACACACTGATCAGTTCTGGTAATCACAGTTCCCAGTTGTAAATGGTCTAACTTAATTCGAGCTGCCCTTCATAATTATATCCATCACAGATTCACCATCCACGATGCCATCCATGAATCGGGCCCGGAACATGCCTCAATCCTGTCATGCAGAGCAGTATGCAGGGCAGCCTCTAATGAGCCCGATCTTTTCCTGTTTTCACGCACTTTAAGTCATGTATAGTAGTCGTCAACTCATTTGAGCTCAGCAAGTAGCCGTGCGATCGTCCTTTCATGCTTGGCATCATTGCACCATGACGCTCCATCATTTTAGCAGTGATCCAGAGCATCATTCGTCGACTGCCTGCAGGGGAAATGTAGCCGGTCAGCATACCCTCGAAAATGCCCATGCAATCTCTAATCCTTGTAGTGACACTTGTCCAGTTCAGTGGCAGGGCTTTATCATAGGACCATTACATCTAATTGGGCAATAATCTTGCTCCACTTATTGTTGAGATAGATGCATTTAGCTTTGCATTTCCCAATCAGTTTGGAAATATCATTAAGGCCAAGCAATATAGGGAGGAAGAAAATAAATAAATAAATTAATCTCTTCAAAAATAAACAAATAAATATATAAATAAATAAAGTGATCTAATAATATAGACAGACAGGTATCTTATCCTCTTTTGAAAACTTGCAGCACTCCTCAAACACACTTTCAGCAGCGGGTCCCTTGGAGGCTGCGAAGCATGATTGGTTCAAGACACACCTGCAATACGCGTTGGTTATGGCTAAGTGACGACGATTTCAATTGCAAGTACTCAATCAGCTTCACTATCACTTGCAGCATTGTCAGACATAGCCAGTCTTTTCTGGACACATTTTCCCTACAAATGCATCAGGCTAATGTTTTAGCTAAGCTATGGCATTTTAAATTGCATAAAGTAGCCTTGGGGCTAGCAGACTGTCCCCTACTCACGCTAAGCCAGGCAATCAGAAACACTTAACTATGTCAATTCTACCAAATAAAACCAGTAGCATGGCCACCTGACCTTTTTCAAGCTGTTCTGGCCATTGGTGACCCTATGTCAATCATCATAATTCCAACTGCCACGATAATTGCCAGGGCAGAATTTTGAGTGGGTAGCAAGTACCCACTGGTTTTTGGGGGGAGCTAGGTATGGCTCCATTTTAGCTCCAATTCATAAATCAAATTTCTGCTCTCCAAATTCTCACTAAGTCATTCAAATAGCTGGTGGTGGACTTCCGTAGTTTTCTCATCCGCTACCTTCAATCAAATCCCAGTTACCCACCTTCATATTCGATGGAGTCACAGTCATGCATCAGCCATTCGCCATCTCTGTTTGGTTTTCATATTGCCATCGCATCATTGCTGACCTGAAATTTGGTTGTTGTTCAGTCCTATTTTCCTTGCACTCGTTTATATGTTTCCAATTCCGTCTGCCTCAGTTCAGTTAGGATGGCTGTCATTATCTCACGTTCCCTCAATACCCATGCTCTACGCGTGTCATGCCGTTGCTCAGTCATCCATGGCCCTCTAACTACATGCTGCATGCACGAACACCCGCTAATCCACTAACTGCTCACTTATCGTTTTGTTGGGAATCAACATATATTCTGCCCTACAAAGCAAAAAGGCAGTAACTATGCAGAGTGCAGAACTGAGAAAAATTACTTTAAAGTTATCCTGTTGTCTAGCCCAAGTAGCTGTAGGTAGATTAATGGACAATTTTGACAATTTTGTTACTTTATATTAGCTTATTCTTTGTACATATTAATCTTCATATTTGATTTGATGATATTTTATTCAAGTTTTAAAAAAAGTCAATAATGTTTACTTCCCCTGAGGTTATTCTTAAATGTCAGTATGAAATTGCACTAACAATACCTTTTAATTTGGTCACAAGTTGTGACTCACAACATTACAACATTTAATGTGAACAGCAAGGGAGAGGGGAGGAGTAGAGGATTAGATGGCAAAGGCATCAAAAAAGGAACATTTTAAGGACAGTTTTGGTTTTTTTTTACATTAATGTGGGTAGGAAGTGAGTTCCACACAGAGGGGCAACTGAGAAAGCATTCATCCCAGGTCTGGTGCTCTGTGTTAAGGGTTTGCAGGAGGGTGGCATTTACAAACCTGAGGGATTGGGAGGGCACATGGTAGTGGAGAAGGGGGGGGTTGATTATTATTGTGGTGTTTGTCAACAGAGAAGGAGTGTGAGATAGTGATCACTGACTTGAGGAGTGTGTTGATGGTGTAGAATACTGCTTCATAAGATGGGACATTTCATATGGTTCTTAGTCCTCATCCTCCACAACATTGCTCACAGGGAAGACCAGAACACCCTCCTGTTTGGTGGCATGAGAGGACAAAGATTGTGGATAATGTCTCTCTTCTTGGCCTCCTCAACCCCTCTATCCTGTGGTCGCAAAAGAGTGGGCACCTTCAGCTCGAATCTCTTCAAGAGGAAGTCCAATTCTGTGAAGTTGGTCTCCGTATGGGATTGCTTAAAAAAACAGACTCTTGGAGCCACGCTGCACCTGGATCTCCGCCATCTCCCCAAGCTTTGGTGCCTGTGCCTTCTTGACCTTGGTAGTGGAATGGCCATCCCTCCAATCCAGCACATTGGTATTCTCCAGTTTGACCACATCCACTTTCCTGGAGTTGGAGCTTGCCACAACACTGACGAAGTCCTTGAAGTCGTACACCACACCACCTGGACGGTTCCTCATCTGTTGCTCGACACCATGGTGGAAACTGTCGGCGCTCATAAAAGTGTGTCCCCGCTCAAAGAACTTCAGGGTGATGTCCTTCCGTGAAGTGGTGTCACTGCTGACAAGAGTGACGAGTGAGGATAGCAGGCACCAGTTTTTATTTTGCGCACTGCAGTTGTCCACCCATAATATGCTGTGGCGTACATCCCTCTCCTTCTCCAATGCTGTGACGTATGCCGATGTTATTTCTGCTGCACTTCGCCCTGCTGTATCCTCGTGCCACAAGACAGAGATGGTGTTCTTATTTTTTCTCTTTCCCACTGAGGCAAATGTCTCATGGTATGCCACGATGCGGCAGGTAAATACAGAGGACTTGACTCCTGGCATGCGTGGTAGCATTATGACCTTCTAGAGGTCCGCACTCCTAACTGATGTGTCGTCCAGCCAGTCCCTCTCTGCATCTGCCTGGTAACTGAGGTGGCTCTCCAGGGCAGACTCCTTATGTTTTTGCCACCTTTGGCACTCCGGGCAACATGCGCTTGCATTCTCTCCTGTGTGGCCTTTCTCATGTTCAGCATGTTCCAAACAGTCCTCACACTCCTCCTCCCCAAGTTTGGTGAAGCTGATTTTCTTCTCTTTTACAACCTTCCTGTACGTTTCATACGAGCAGGCATTTCCTTTATCCAGGTAGTCTGAATGCATCATCTTTATTGTAATGTCACTTGGCAGGTACCGCCGATGTGGGGCATGCTCCCGTCTGTAGTGGCTCAAGCAAGGATGGAAGGACTCAGTGTGCTCATCAAAGGTCTTCACATCCAGCTTGTTGACTGCCGCCTGCCTTCCTCTCTGGTCCTTGGGTGGAGCCAGTTGCTTGGTGTTCGATTTCCCCATCATGGAAATGACCAGACTGTCATTTTTTGGGTGGTAGCCCAATGTTGAAAGGAAAAACAGCTTGCAGACCTGTCTTGGCCCTCCTTTGTGGTCTTGTAGCTGGTAGATGAATGAGCGGCCACGGCAAGTTTCTGGGCCGGTTTTCGTTCTTTTGGTCGGCAGTGGGGTTACCGATTGAAACATCCACGATCTTCTTTCTGTGTATGTCATCTCCCAGTACTGACTCCATACCTCCCTTCGTCTTTCCTCTGAAATATGGTTCGCACACCTTCTTCGACACTTGGCACCACATGGCTCCTTCACTGGTGGACGTGATTCTCCCTTCCTCCCTTCCACCTCAGGCTGTGGCCCTGGCTCTCCAGCTTCTTCCACTGGCTCTCCAAGTTCCACTTCAGTCTGTGTCAAAGTCATCGTCGGGGTTGGGGTTGGGACATAGTCTGGGTCTGTAATGTCATCATCAAACAGGCTTAGGCTGTAGCACGCTGGCGTCCAGGAAAGTGTCCAGGATGGTCCACTCCATTTCTTCAGCAGGGGGCAGGTCTTGCTGCCTCTTTGCTGGAATATCTTCACGTACAGCTTAAATGAAAAGGACAGACAATCAATGGCATGCATGTAAAACCACAGTAGTGCTCAAAGAAATGAATGTAACACTGCATACAATAATGTCTATAATAGATCTGTCTGTCTGTCTATCTATCTATTTATCTATCTATATCAAAATAGCATTTACTGCTCAAATAGGCTACATTTAGGTAACATGTTACAGTGTGGTATTCATTTCTCATATAATTAAATACGCTTTATGTAAGAATGTGGCCAAAACAGTTAACTGCACTCAAATTCAAAATACTGCCGCGAGACGTGTCCACCCCCCCTCCTCTACAGATTCGAGGTTGCTGTACAGCGGCACGCTGGAGACTGATTTGTTAGCCCACGGGCGGCTGCCGGCAGGGCTGCGTCGCCACGTCCTTGATCTTCGGTTTTCCAGCAGACCATTCCAGCAAGTCCAGCTTCTCTGCTGCTAACGCTGCTGCCGGGATACAGCTGAGGAGAAGCCGGCTGCTAATGCTATGTACCGGGACACTGCTAACGCTGCTGCCGGGATACAGAGGAGGAGCCGGCTGCTAATGCTATGTACTGGGACACTGCTAATGCTGCTTGCCGTGTTGCTGTAGCTCAGTTGTAACTGTAACTGATGCTGAAACAGGCCAAAACACAAATTCAAAACATAAACATGATTTGCAGACTGCAAAAAAATGTTTTAGATGCAAATATTCTGGCTGTACTATTGTTGTCGGTGAGATCAGTATGTTATATGAACATTATTCCTTAGTCTCTGTGACATATTAGGATGATTTTACGACTATTTGCTTTAGACTTCTTACATATAGCTCCTTTAAGCTGGAAATTACATTAATATCATATTTAAGATTCTTGCAATTTGTAGCGCTATACAAATATAATTTTTTTATTATTAATATTATTATTATTATTATTATTATTATTATCATAATCATCATCATCATCATCATTTACTATTATAATAGCAATGCTAGCTAGCTTGCTAGCTAAACGCTAAATTCTAAACACCAGCTAGCTTGCTAGCTAATTTAGCATTTAGCTAGCTAGATGTCCGTGAGTAACGCTTGAGTAAAATAAAGATTGATTCTTACCTGTTTCAGGATATTTGCGTTTCAACGCCATCTCCACCATCATTTTCCCTCTGCACAGTGCCATGATTAGATCCAGGCAGAATATGCTTTGAAATGAATCTGGCTACTTGAGTGTAAGGGAAGGCTGTCTGTGTTCGGTGACTGATTTAAATCCCCATGGAAACAGGAAACATGCAGACAACACGGTTATTTTTACGTTAAGTAAAACAAAGCAGAAGTACAGTAACTGACATGAAATGAAGCAAGAATACAGTAATGGATGTTACTGTACTTTTGCTTTGTTTCACTAGGGCTTTTTGCAGTTACTGTACAAACGACTACCATTTTTCTCCAAAACAACACACATTTGAGATAAGATATTTCGTCACATAACAAAGGATGCCTTGAATGTCATGAAAATGTTAATAACTCATTTTTGACCAAAAATGCAGTTACTGCCTTTTTGCTTTGTAGGGCAGTATTTACCTCACACGGTGGCACCAAATATGTTGGGGTCAACACCTTAGGCTTCACACGGAGGCACCAAATATCTTGGGGTTAAATTGGCTATCGGAAATAATTAATAATTATTATTAATAATTAATAATTATGTTAAATAATGTGACTTAATTAACATTAAATCACCTCATGGGGCACCATTCCCGTAAAGGGAAAAATGATAGCCAGTTAAAGATATCAGTCTCATAAAATAGGCTAAACTATTAATTTGGGGTTTGATTAATAATAAACTTAATGACAACAACCAAATTTAACAGTAACGCCTGAAGGATTTCAGAGTTCTTGACGCAGCAGAGGTTGACTATTCATTCACTCTTGTGCAACATTAAACAGACAACAGGCATGATTCCAAAGAATTATATTTATTCACAAATTAGCAAAGCAAAACCAAAACACACAAATTCTAACTAACTATATAGAAGCTTGGTGTGTGTGTGTGAGTGTGTGAGTGAGTGAGTGAAGAGAAAGACAAAGGTGGCTGTGGTGATCAAGTAGCCGTTTGGCCTACAAAACAAAATGGCTGACAACAGAGAACTACCAAAATGGCCGAATCAAGGCAGCTTCAGTTTCGGGGAGGTGGTTGTCTGACCCTGTGGTCAGGACAAAGACAAAGGAAAAGAAGCGGGAACTTTGAAATGCCTGTTTGGGTGTAGCTCTGTTGAAAGCCTATTTGTTAATGAGTCTATGTCAATGTGATGTGTGTTGTAAACTGTCTGGATTAGTGCAGAGATTGTTTAGTTGCATGCAAGAATCTGTTTGTGAACAGTATTAGCAAACTAAACACTTAGTTTTGGCGAAGCCAACTAATCAATGACCTGACTGCAATCTATCACAACAATAACTCAGTAAACAGCATCAAATCACATACAACAAGTCAAACAGTCTTGCTTAGCCTGTAAAACTGTGATAAGCTATGCCGAGTTGTTACATTACCAATCCTTGAATGGATGGAAGAAAGAGTCACTTGGTGGTGTACTGCTGTTAGCCGGCAGAAGAAGGCTGGGAAGGTGTGGTTCCAGCTGCAGTCTTTGTTGGGTCCTTTGTTCCAAGGGTTCTGATCCGAGGAAGCCAGTTACTCGGGGTCCTTGCAGAGTTAGACGCTGGGTGCTAACTCACTTAGTTCCTTGTTGCTGGAAAGCTAGTTTGCAAACCTTGTGTTTGCCAGAGAGTCTGTGATCAGCTGCCCTCCCTTTAGTGGTTTGGGCTATGGAGCAGGGGGTTCGGACCTCTGCTGTCCAGGCCCAACCGGGAAGAGGTGTTAGCTGTTCAAGAGCTGGAGCAAGAAGAGAAAGAAATCTGTTGGAAGGGAGCAGATCTACAGACAGATCTACGACAACTTAAAGGCACAGCCATGGGAGCCTGTTACGCACTGAGTCTAGCCAATCTATTTATGGGCATATGGGAGGAACAGTACATATATGTGGCCCGCCATGAGAAACCCAGCAACAAGTCGGCCCAGCACAAGTCGGAAAAAAAAAGAAAAAATCTTTTTAAAAATGAGTGATTTTCGTTTTTTTGCAGAATGTGTAAGTTGAAATCATGAAGAAGCCACTCCATGTTTCAAATAACAGTATTGGTGGCCTTAAAACCATAAACTTTGTATTTGAATTTGAGTTGTTTTAGAGGAAATGCTCTGATCCTAGTTGGGGGTGCGGCGATAACAACAGTAAATTTGCATACTGGCTTTCTTTGGCTATTCACATGCTTTTGTTCTTTTTTCGGCCAATCAGCTGAACCACATGGCTACTTATGCAGCCAGCCACTCCTGCATAAGGAACTGCTATGAGGATTTAAACACTTCATCAGTATTTCTGGACCTCTTATAACATCTCTGCTCTCCATCATTCTGCTGAGAACCACGGTAACGATACGTGTTTGTGCGTTTCGGTGAACGTTAACTCGTTTGTTGACGATTAGCAAGCCTGCGACACAGCCACACCAAACTACTTTAGCATTTCGCTAACTTTTAGCAATATACTAGTTTTTTTCTCCATTCTACAACCAGATCGACCACAACGATACTGCCCACCTGAGAGGGAAAAACCCTGTGAACACTTCGGCCACCCCAGAACCCATTTTTACACCTTCTGTGCTGTTTTCTGGACACCGGACTGACCGCAGCTGTGGACAGCAGACACCCATTCATCTCAACAGGCCCAGTGCTTGGGCCTGCGCCGGTAAGTCCCACTTTCTACGTGATCCAAACCACCCTGACCCAAGACCTATGTTTAAAATTCTAACTGTTTAATGTGTGTACTTTGACCGGATGGCCGATCGTGTATTTTTGAGTTTTAGGGCATTTACTGTGGATTAAACGTACATACGCACACACAGAGGAACACAAAACACACGTTTGTATACAGAATAGTACACCCCCAATGATCAACTTTATTCAGGGGCTTTTTGTAACAAAAGCATTTCCATTTCAATAAAGTACATTCTGATTCTGATCAGTCCACTAAAGTGCTTAAGGAAAATAACACTACATCAACATTAACTACATTGTTCAAACTACTACAATAGTTTCTGTCCTGCAGGCTAACAGATACCAGATGTCACTGAGAGCTAGACCAGTGGGGGGGAGGGCTTATCTACATGAGATGCAAATGAGCAGTATTGTGTTACCTGGCACTTGAGAATTCAAAATCGTTCAGGCTGAATTTCTCAGTAAAGTTGTTTGAGGAGTGCCTGCATTCAAATGGCCACAACTTCTTCAAATATTTTCAGATTTCCATGTGTTAGACATCGTTGGAAAGCTTAGAAACTACACTTTCAGAATCTGTAAATAACTCAAAATGCCTCTCGGGAGACTTGTTCCTGGTTTTTCCATGGCTGGTCACATATTCTTCCCTCAGCAAGTTCAAAGACAAGATCAAGTCCTATGGCCACTATATAGATGACCTTAAATTCATTTTTTCAGGTTCTGAACAAGAATTGTTATCATTTCACAGCTAATGATAATTTGAAATTGAGTTTACAATATGATTTCAAACAGATTGATTTTTTGGATCTAACTATAATGAAACATGATGATGGACACGTGCATACTACTATTTTTCGCAAATCAACAGATAGAAACACTCTACTTCGTACAGATAGTTTTCACCCTCCAACACTGAAAAGAAACATCCCACATGGAGAATTTCAATGTCTAAAGAGGATTTGCGATAAAGAGCAAGATTTTTAAACTAAGGCAAAAGATATGCAAACACGGTTTCTAAATAGAGGCTATAAAACGAATATTGTGAATCAGGCTTACACTAAAGTTAAGAAACTGAAAAGACAAGATCTCCTACAAAAGAAACAAAAAGAGCCAGGAGAAAAAAAGGTATACTTTGTGACACAATACAATACTAGAGCCAACCAAATAAAACAAATCATCAATAGGAATTGGAAGATCATAGAGAGTGATCCACTCCTTAAAGATGTGTTTCCATCTGCACCAGGTGTAAGCTTCAGGAGAGTACCCACTATAGGAGACAAGCTGGTCTATAGTTATTTACCTGGAGATAAAAAAGGCACTTGGCTTGATCGCAGACCACAAGGTTTTTTAAGTGTGGGAAATGTAACCATTGTGACACTATGCAACAAACCAATCACTTTAAAGATGTTAACTCAAATAAAAAGTACTCTATAAAAGGATTTATTAACTGTAATACTACCCATGTAGTTTATCGTCTGCAGTGCCCGTGTGGTCACTTCTATGTTGGTAGGACAAAAAGAAAACTGAGAGAAAATTGCTGAGCATAAATATGCAATCTGTGTCGGTAATGGAGATTACCCCATGGCCAAACATTATAAACAGCAACATGGATGTAATCCAGACTCACTTAGGGCTATAGGTTTAGAAGTCATTGAAATGTCTAAAAGGGGAGGAGATAAACTAAAGAAACTGCTCCAAAGAGAAACATTTGGGATTTTTAAGTTAAAGGCCACTGTAAGTCCAGGCCTTAGTGAAGAGCTGGACTATGTTCCATATACTTAAGAGTTGTTGTGTGTGATATGTCAGTGTTATCTAGCTATCTGTTTTTCACTCTTTGTAGGTAGCCAATCTTGCAACTCACTGATGGACTGATGCAGTTTTTGTTTTTCCTATATGTATTTGTTCTTCTATAGAATTGTTTTTCTGCATGTTGGATGGTGTTTGTTTTGTATGAGGAGTGGGTTTTGAGATGTAACCTTGTCATTGACCTCTTTGACACTCAACTGATTTACCACACCTGTGTCAAGTTACCACTCCGATTAGCTGCTGCAGACACACCTGCCTTGATATGTGTGTGAGAAGCCACATGCTTCCATGCCCTGATGAAGACTACCTGTCGAAACACGTAGGCGTCAAGCCAACTTAATAAAGGCTTTTTAATTTTTTGTAAAACAGTGTGCCTTGGTGTTTTTTAGGTTGTGACTGAAGTTAACATTCAGCTACACACAAGTCCAACTGGTTTGCCTAAAATGAAAAATGCAAGCAATATAGTACATGGTGACTAGCACTAAAATCAACCCACGTGAAAGTGTTGTGTTAACTTTGTACTCTTCTTCAACGTTTTGTTTACTTCCTGGATTTTTCCTGCATGGAAATTCTGACCAATCAAGAGCAGCTTTCCCACACAGGCATTTTATCTGGTCTGCTTACAACACGAACCAATTCTAGGCAATTTTGCTACTTTGAAACATAATTAGTCCCTAATTCGGACCAAAGCAAGCCAACTCTATTCGGACCAAAGCAAGCCAACTCTAGGTCTGACAGCACCTTAAGTTGAAATAAATTCTTTACATAAAAATGTTGATGATAAAGAGCATAACTTTGTCACGAACTGAAAGAAAGATACTTATAAATTAAATGATAAATTAATTTAAAAAAAAATTTCATCACAAAACATAAATTATGATCATGAGAAAAGTTGAGACTATGAGAGCTAAAAGAATTCTTTTAGCTCTCATACTCTGTAACAAGACAGTCAGTATGCTTACATGTTACTACCATTCCACTTTTACTCTGAATATGACAATATTCTGAATTTGATGGAGGTTATGTAAACAGCATATTCCAAATGGATTTTCCAAATTAGGCCTTTCTCCAAATTTAGCATTTTTCAACATGTGGGATATTTTATTTTATTTATTTTATTAGCATTCCTTTGACATGTATACAATGCATTCAGAATATGCATCTCAACTGGGGTTTTTACTGCTGTTTGAGACATATCTCTTGTCTGTCTGTTGAGCTGTCATACTGTCAACACTTTCCTCCGAGTGGATAAATTCTCGCCCACAGCCCATAACCACAATAGTTTGGAGAAACAAATAAACACCATTGTAGCATTATGTTGCTAGCTAATTTTATTTCAGCTCTGTGTGGCTGGAAATTGCACGTTGTTTGATGGGTGGATGTTATGATATTATTGGTTGAAATTGGCTGGTACTCGCTTACATAAGCACAAATCATGTTTTGTTTAACAAAGACATGATTGAATATTCATATAAAAATACAAAGAAATTGATTTTGTTTTTTCCCCCAGCATATTTAGGTAAATAGGTGCAAAATATGACTGGAGAGCTCATCCAAAGGGTTAAAAATGCATTTTTTTAAAAACCTCATCTTGACTTTAAGTAAATCTAAAAAAATATTTTTATTGCAATTAGGCTATCTAACATAGGATTAAATCATGATAACACTAGAATTACCACCTCCTATTTGGATGCTTCACACACACAGAAGATTGATACAATCAGCACAGTTTCAAGATTAAAGTCACCAACTCAGTGTTTGACCAAATGTCTCCCCTTCTGTTCCTGAGATATGATGCTGAGTAATGGCCAGAAAAGTATTTTATGCAGAACATGATGATGTCACAGTGAAGTTGTCCTTTGACCTTTTGGATATAAAATGTCATCACTTCATCATTTTATCCTATTAGATATTCGTGTGAAACACATAATAGACGTAATTCACCCTTTGCTAAGGCCCGCCCCCCTTAGTTACTGTTGCTAAGTCCAACAAACTTTCGGTTTCGGAGCTAGACTGGCATGGCGCTCCAACTGTCGCTAACTGCACTCTATACTCTCAAATTTTTGGAAAAACAAAAAAAGTGACTCTAGACAGAAGCAGACGGAAGGGTCTACAATATGCATTTGAAGGATATATTCAGGATGTCATACTGACACAGCAACGAAATCAAGGTAACAAAATAAAGATTGAAGCTAAAGCCTACAGATCACAGAGTAAAAGTGAACCACCACATCACTGCTGATCGCCACAGAAGACAATGAATATAAAGGGAAACTTTGCTGATATTGAACCAACTGTGTGGCATCACAGTGTGTGCTTCATCCTGGTGCCACGTCCAGCACCCAGACTGGCAGCTGGACTGTCGGGGGGCTGCGGAAGAAGTCAAACAACGTTCATCTGCACATAATGCGTTGACACACAGCTGATTCAATATCAGTAAAATTTCCCTGCTTCCCTTCACTGGTTCCTGTACAGCAGGGTCAGCCTGTTTTTTCTACTGTTATAATCATTCAAAAGCAAAAGCAGCATAGGTATACATTCAGTAGGCTATATCTTCAGTAGCTAGCTAACTAACCCTACACTTTTCAGGGTTTGATTGTGGTTTTGGAACAGGGAAGAAACGTATATCTTTTTCCAACCTCTCCAGGTAACACAACATGCCCCAGGCACAACATTTGGCTCCAAATCCACAAAACCAGCCTGAAAATGAAGGAAATCTGAAATGGCTGCATTAGAGTCAATGGAGCACAGCTGTGTTGTTGTCGGACCCTGGTCTGAGCCGGCCCGATGCTACATTATGATTGACCAGTCTGCGTCCGGGGGGCTGGACTCAGCGAAGGGTCAATTAGCATATGAATTCTTGAGTTTTGGCCAAAAATATGTTTTTTATGAGGTCACAGTGACCTTGACCTTTGACCCCCAAAATCTAATATATTCAATCTTGTAGTTCAGGTGGATGTTTGTGCCAAATTTGAGGAAATTTCCTGAGAGCCTTCTTAAGGTAATGCGTTTATGAAGTGAGACAGGTGCAAGGTCACAATGACCTTGACCTTTTACTACTAAATTCTAATCAGTTCATCAGTGACTTAATGTGGATGTTTGTGTCAAATTTGAGGAAATTCCCTCAAGGTGTTCTTGAGACATTGCAGTTCAGGAAAATGAGAGTTCAGTTCTTTGTACAATCCAACCTAATATTTGTGCCAAAGTTCTAGGGATCTGCCTTCACAAGAACGGGACAACCTACTCACGTACCTAAGGACAGATATATACATAATACAGATATACATAATGCCTCTGACCGTGGAAGCATAAAAACTCAAGAATCAAATATGTATAAAATCCTTTTAAACATCAGCAGTAACAACAAAATCACATGGTTATGTTGTATGTGTGATAGTTGGTCATTTCACATTATGAATTCAAATGATAAAATGTTAAACACATACTGACATGTGATTTAACGAAACAGTTTTTTTTTACATGAGATTAATTCACGTATGTGCAGAAATGTTTTTTGCTCAAGTAATCAATGAATTACATACTTTTTTGTGACTGGATATAACTTATTCAATTTTATTAATTATAATTTATTACAAAATATATTACAGTTATGTTTATCAAATGAACAGTGTTAATAAAAGCCATCAGAGCAGAGTAATGTGAGTTTTTGTTAATGGGAAGGAAAAGAAAAAGCTTCTGAAATTGGTCACGTGCTGAAAAAAAGCACACATCTAAAACAAGGTTTGGTCCAGGAGAAAGTTTTATTTCTTTATAAAACAAGAGTGCAGACTCATAAAAGAGCTCAGACAGAAGGCAGGAAGAGAAATCTATGCTTCAGTTTAGACACGGCAACTTTCAATCACTTAGAAAATATAGAGGAGCTCTGATCACACATTGATACACACAAACTGCACATCATCTACACTGTAAAAAAGATAAAGCAAAGAAAATCTGCACGCCATTTACACTGTAAGAAAACAAAAAGCAAGGAGATCTGCACGTCATTTTCGCTGTTAAACAAACAAACAAACAAACAAACAAACAAAAAAACAGAGAGCAAAGAATTCTGCACTACACCGAGAAAGAGAGGGAAAAAAACCTAGCTGTGTGATGTCTGACATATGAAACAAAATCAACTGGGGCCTCATGTACAAAGGGTGCTTACGCACAAAAATGTAGCGTACATCCTTTTCCACGGCAAAGTTCAGATGTATCAAGTGTAGGGGAAATACCTTTTTGAGAATGTTTGCACTCGTAATGAAGTTTGGGGCACCACCCTCCTAATGAAAGAAGCGACTAATCAAATTAATAACTCCATGAACCAATTATTAATTCGTCAGCATGCTTATCAATAATGAATCAATCTCAGTATCTGGGTTATGAATTCTCCATACAGTGATCTTAATTTCTGCTCAAAGAAATATCCACAGACAATGACTTGGCGATAAATGAAAATTTATTTAAGCTAAATGGGTAACAACTGAATAAATGAATGAGGATAATATGAAATAACACAAAATCAACAGTATGTATAAATGGATTAAAATAAGAAGTAACACTCATGTGGGTTATTTAATTTGGCAATAGTGAGAGAGTATGTTAAGATAAATCGGGAATGCCACAGTCCAAAGACATGCAGATTGGGGACTAGGTTAATTGATAACTCTAAATTGTCCATAGGTGTGAATGTGAGCGTGAATGGTTGTTTGTCTCTATGTGTCAGCCCTGCAATAGTCTGGCGACCTGTCCAGGGTGTACCCTGCCTCTTGCCCAATGTCAGCTGGGATAGGCTCCACCCCCCCGCGACCCTCAAGAGGATGAAGTGGTTAGAAGATGGATGGATGGATGGATGGATGGATGCAGGAATGCGCAAAATATTTATCTAAGGAGTCCTAGATTAAGATTAAGATAATTAAATCTCCTATTTGACATCAGCTCTTACCACTGCCCAGCGGGTCACCTGTGAGGGGAGTTCGTTGCCTCCCTCCTTAGCAGCGAATTATGCAGACGTTTCTCCTGGGGCCCCGAACTTTCACTTTGTAACTCTACTTTCCAGTAGAATGAAACCAGCTGGCACATGGTGGGGGGGGTGGGGGGTTGAGCCTGTGAAGTCTTGTGGGTACTCCCACATCGTTTTCCTTACGCTGCAGAAAGCCTTTGGGTTTGGCACAGGGACCACTGTGGCAAGTAGCTGGCAGTCGCTGGGTTTGATGAATCTTTGGTTGAAGAGGCAGGTCGAAAAAGGCACTTGTCTACTTTGTTATAATTTCTCGCTTATAATAATGGTGGAAACAATATCATTGGCTGTTCAATATTGTTATCAAAGTTATTATGAACGCGCATAAAAATGTTGAAAAAAACTTGAGATACAAGAAATCTGGATAAGCAAAAAAAAGTTTAAAATAACTTTGATCGTGAGAGTATAAAAGTGTAACTAAAACATAAATACAAAAGAGGCTAAGATACGAAAAAGAAGAAACAAAAGAAAAATTAAGAAAAAGAGAATGAAAGAGAGGGACAAGAGACACACACAAGAGAGTAGAGCAGAGACAGTGCACCAGATCGCATATGTTTTTAACCGGCCAAAGTGGGCGGATCTGATAAGGCGGTCTTCTTAGTTGTAAAACAGGGTGATTACTTTATTTCAAAAGAAACTTAATGCTTCTTATTACACCATATACATATATACATATATATATATATATATATATATATATATATATATATGTATATGTATATATATATATATATATATATATACATACATATATATATATAATGTATAATATATGACATGTTATGCGCGATAGGTACATACTCTTCTCATTATGGTCAAAATTGGTTCTTAACATCCAATTAAAATGAATACAATTGAAAACAACCTATAGTTGTGACATATAATGAAAAACAAAATGAGGAAGCACATATTCATGCAAACAAGTTGATTAATGAACCCCAATTATATATCTACAACTCCAAATGGATAAAATGTATAATTTCACTTCCAACAGACATTTCAGCTCTGTCACACAGAACATTTGGTAAGACAGGGGAGGGCGTGATCTCCCCAGGGTGACAGGAAGGGACAGGATGTGATGGAAAAGAAGAAGCATCGTCTTAGACAACTAGTGGGTCGTTCATCACCGCGTTTTGCCCCAAGGCTGGATACTTTAAGATGGTATCTGAAACTTGAGGGATCCCAAGTGACTTTTTACCTCCTTTTGGCTTAAGGATGGCTGAAAGAATTTTTTGTCTGGTCGGGGTGATACAAGGGTGAGTCCTAAACATTTGACCCCCCAGTGGTCTAGTGGGTCTTGTTCATTGATAATATTGGTTCAAGGGAAGTCCAGAGAGGCTGTTCCTCTATACAAGAGTGAAATGAACGTGGAAATGTGCGGTGCCTCACGCCAACTTCATGGCTGGCGTACACACATTTCTACAGCTGTTGATCCTTTGGAGACACTTAGAGGTGATGCTGGGAAACTATTACAATAAATAAATGTGAAAACAATTAGTCCTCAGAGTGATGTGCACATCAGAGACACATGAACAATTTACACTGATGAGCAATGAACACGTCCACGTGTATGCAATTAGATGAGTGGATATAAAAGCATGCACAAAGTGGTGCAGAAAATACCGTTAACAACAATGGCTGCTTTAGCACTATTAGAAGACATTGTGACAACTGGCTCATCAGCTGCTTTAGGTTCCCAAGGGCAATCCTCCTGGAACTGTGCACAGAGTTGCGGCCGACCTTGGAGCGCGACACGGCGAGGAGCCATGCACTGCCTGTATCCATACAGGTGCTGACCACAATGGGGTTCCTAGCAACAGGAGCATTCCAGAGAGAGCTGGCCGACCGATCGGGACTGTGCCAGTCGACCCTGAGCCGAGCCATGCCAGCTGTGTGGGACGGCATTATCCGCATGTCAGCCAGGTATATCACATTCCCATATGCAGCTGAACAGGCCAACATTAAAGCGCAATTTGCAGCAACAGCCAGTTTTCCTAATGTAATGGGAGCTATCGACTGCATACACATTGCTATAAAAGTGCCATCACAGAATGAATTTGTTTATGTCAACAGGAAGCATTTTCATTCGATCAATGTACAGATTATATGTGATGCGCAAATACAATTAACCAACACTGTGGCAAGGGGGCCTGGTTCAGCGCACGATTCATACATTCTGAGTAACAGCATGGTTGGGAACAGACTACTAGCTGGCTCTGTGCGTGATGGGTGGCTTCTTGGTGAGTAAATAATTTCTATGTCCTAATATTAATCCCCCTGATGCGCACTGAACATGTGCACCCCCAAATATTATCCTGCCTTCATAGCATCAGTATTAGTCAGTGGTTAAAGTTAGTGACTTGTTGTTTTTTAAACTGCAGCTTCAGAGCTTTCTAACAAGCCCCTGATTGTCTCTGTGTGTAAAGTACTCATGTCAATAAACCAGTGCATAAAGTGTGAAATTTCATAATCCGCCTCACCTTTACAAGGAAATGTGCTTGAATTCATGCATACGCACAGATTCAAACATCTGGATGTTTTTGTGTGTATGACATTTTCTGGATTTAAGCATACGGCACGTTTCGGTAGGAAATCCATGCAAGTCTTTGTACATGAGGCCCCTGGTCTTAATTTACCACATTTCACAGTTAATACAGGAAATAAGTTGTTGATATATTTTAAAACCACTGAAGTAACTGCACTGAATTTTTCATACCTTGAAAACTACAATTTGGATTTTTTAATTTTGTTTTGAAATTCAGATGATTGATTCAGATGATTTTGAAACTTAAAATGGAAATGCATGCTGAAATCAAATCCACAGCACTGAAATATTATATTGTGAAAACCACATCTCTAAGTTTAGTGTTTTAAAGGTTGTATTAAATGTCAAACTTCAAAATTTAGATGTTTTTTTTTTTTTTTTTTTAAAATGTTTTGCAGTTCAAACGTTAAAAGTTTTGGTGAGTGTAGGCTATATTACAAACAATTACACACATTTTAATTTCTTCCTGTAATGATTTGCGTCTAATGAACATTTTGATTTTTAATGTTATTTTACATAACATTAATTAAACATTTTTGGTTTGACAATTCAGAAAGAAAAAAAAAGTGTCCATCAATGTGATCTTCAAATTAAAAGGTTTCAATGCTTTGACTTGAGTGGTGTTAAAATTTCTTCTGGCTTTGACTCTGATGTATATTTGCTTCCTCATATGACTTGTTTAAATTGTTGTTTTCCTGTTTGTTTTGAGAGCCCGAAGAAAAAAAAAGACACCAAAATAAAAAAGTTCATCAAGTGCTTACTTGAATTCTTTGCATTCATAAAACACGACATTAACAGTGCAAAGACTAAGAAAACAACACAGATGGTGTTCCAACTATCTAGTTTGTGTGTTTTCACTTCACCTGTTGTCACCAAAAAATTGAACACAGCAGAGAGAGAAGGACGTGCGATTCATATGAAACCCAGAAAAACATTGAGCTGAAATTTACGATGGTGATTGTTTGTTTCTGTGACACTTTCTCAAAGCCACAATACAGAACAGACCATAAAAAAACAGGTGCAGTTGGTTGTTAAGAATGCCTTTAAAACTAGAGACTTCACAGTTTCAGGGCAGACACATATTCAACAGGAAGTACTTCAAGGAAAAATCCACCCTTTCAAAACACACACAGACACACACAAAACAGAGCTAGTGATGAACATGAACATTTTCTCTCTCTGATGACCAAACACTGACATCATGCATTGCATCATGTTATGTCACCTTTATGACCTAACAGCCCAAATTTTTAGGCAAAAACAAGTTTCCTTAGGACTCCCAGGGGCCCTTTGACCCTGAATCCGGTAGGCCCATTCAGTAATCCATCCATGACTGAGGTTGGATTTTCCCTTCAAGTACAGTATAAAGAAAAACAAACAGTTTGAGTAAACCAGCAGCTCGAAGGCAAAGTTCAGCAGTTCACAAAATTTAACACGAACAAACACAAGAAAACACACCAGAAACCAGAAAAGCCCGACTCCCTTAAAGGGTAAAAAAACAGCAGCAACAGAGCTGCTGGAGTTTCTAATCCTATGTAAACAGGCTTAGTGTAAGGCAAGGAGGAAGAAGAGGAGGAGAGAGAGGCTGAAGTGAACTTTAAGATGAGACAGAGGAGGAAGGATGAAGGTGTGGGAGGAAGACAGGATGATGAAGAGGAGGCGGAAAGCGATCAAGGGGATGAGTAAGCAGAGGGAAGGCGGACAGGCAAGGAGGAGGAGGAGGAGGAGGAAGAAGAGCAGGATGCAGATGGCTGAAAGGCAGACAGCAGAATTAAAGGGATCAGACGAAGGCTCAGATGAACAAACACACAAACTTCTGCTGAAACCGGAATAAGAAATGAGATAAGTGAATGCATTGTTTCAACAACAAGCTGCTTGGGTTTCAAAAAGTCAGTTTGCACTTGGAGACATAATGAATTTAAATCAAAGATATGAGCATCTTCCCATAAAAGTCTAAGATTATATTAGACTGATTGTTTCTTATCTGAAAGAAATAAACTGATGAGTTCCAGAAAAGTGTGGAAGTTCAGAGTGGACAAGACTAAATCTTCTTCTTTCGGCTGTTCCCTTTAGGGGTTGCCATAGCGAATCATCTGCCTGAATCTTACCCTATCCTCTGCATACTCTTCTCTCATACCAGCTGACTTCATGTCTTCTTTCACGACATCCATAAATCTCCTCTTTGATCTTCCTCTAGGACTCTTGCCTGGCAGTTCCAACCTCAGCATCCTTCTATCGATATATTCACTATCCCTCCTCTGAACATGTCCAAACCATCTCAGTCTGGCCTCTCTGACTTTATCTCCAAAACATCTAACATGAGCTGTCCCTCTGATGTACTCATTCCTGATCGTGTCCATCCTCGTCACTCCCAAAGAGAACCTCAACATCTTCATCTCTGCTACCTTCAGATCTGCCTCCTGTCTTTTCCTCAGTGCCACTGTCTCTAAACCAAACAACATCGCTGGTCTCACCTCCTTCTTGCACACCTTTCCTTTTAATCTTGCTGGTACTCTTCTATCACACATCACACCTGACACTTTTCTCCACCTGATCCAACCTGCTTGCACACTTTTTTTTAATTTTTTTTTTTTTTTACCTCTTTTCCACACTCTCCGTTGCTCTGGACTGTTGACTCTAAGTACTTATAATCCTCAACCTTATTTATTTCTACTCCCTGTAACCTCACCGTTCCACTTGGGTCCTTCTCATTCACACACATGTATTCTGTCTTACTACGACTAACCTTCATTCCTATCCTTTCCAGGGCATACCTCCTCCACCTCTCTAGATTTTCCTCCACCAGCTCCCTGCTCTCACTACAGATCACAATGTCATCTGCAAACATCATAGTCCATGGACATTCCTGTCTAACCTCATCTGTCAACCTGTCCATCACCATAGCAAACAAGAAGGGGCACAGAGCTGATCCTTGATGCAGTCCCACTTCCACCTTAAACTCCTCTGTCACACCTACAGCACACCTCACCACTGTCCTACAGCTCTCATACATGTCCTCCACCACTCTAACATACTTCTCTGCCACTCCAGACTTCCTCATACAATACCACGGCTCCTCTCTCAGCATCTTGTCATATACTTTCTCTAGATCTACAAAGACACAATGTAGTTCCCTCTGACCTTCTCTGTACTTCACCATCAGCATCCTCAAAGCAAATACTGCGTCTGCAGTACTTTTTCTTGGCATGAAACCACAATGCTGCTCACAGATGCTCACTTCTGCTCTTAGTCTAGTTTCCACTACTCTTTCCAATAGCTTCATTGTATGGCTCATCAACTTTGTCCCTCTGTAGTTGCCACAACTCTGCACGTCTCCCTTGTTCTTAAAAATCAGCACCAGCACACTTCTCCTCCATTCCTCAGGCATCCTCTCACTGTCTAAGACCTTGTTCAAAAACATAGTCAAAAACTGCCACCTCTGCTAGACACTTCCATGCCTCCACAGGTATATCATCGGGACCAACTGCCTTGCTGCTCTTCATCCTCTTCAATGCCCTCCTCACTTCATCCTCACTAATCTCTGCTACTTCCTGCTCCACAATGGTCCCCTCTTCTGCTCTTTGTTCTCTATCATTTTCCTCATTCATCAACTCTTCGAAGTACTCTTTCCATCTTCCCATCACACTTGTGGCACCTGTCAATACATTTCCATCTCTATCCTTAATCACCCTAACCTGCTGCATGTCCTTCCCATCTCTATCTCTTTGCCTACCTGTACAAATCAGTCACTCCCTCCTTACTGTCCAACCTATCATACAAGTCGTTGTATGCCCTTTGTTTGGCCTTTGCCACCTCTACCTTCACCTTACGCTGAATCTCCCTGTACTCTTGTCTACTCTCTTCAGTCCTCTCAGTGTCCCACTTCTTCTTAGCTAACCTCTTTCTCTGTGTACATTCCTGCACTTCTTCATTCCACCACCAGGTCTCCTTATCTCCTTTCCTTCCAGATAACACACCAAGTACTCTCCTACCTGTCTCTCTGATAACATTAGCTGTAGTCGTCCAGTCATTTGGGAGCACCTCCTGGCCACCCAGAGCCTCTCTCAACTCCTCCCTGAAAACCACACAATCCTCTTCCTTTTTCAGCTTCCACCACTTCGTCCTCTGCTCTACCTTTGTCCTCTTCATCTTCCTCACCACCAGAGTTATCCTACACACCACCATCCTATGCTGTCTGGCTATACTCTCACCTACCATGACTTTGCAGTCACTGATCTCCTTCAGATTACATCGTCTACACAAGATGTAGTCCACCTGTGTGCTCCTACCTCCACTCTTATGTCACCCTTTGATCCTGCCTCTTCTGGAAGAAAGTATTCACGACAGCCATTTCCATCCTTTTCGCAAAGTCTACCACCATCTGTCCTTCTGCGTTCCTGTCCTGGATACCAAACCTGCCCATCATTTCCTCATCCCCTCTATTCCCTGCCCCGACATATCCATTGAAGTCTGCACCAGTTACCACTCTCTCAACTCTAGGGATATTCTGCATCACTTCATGGAACTCACTCCAGAATTTCTCCTTCTCTTCTAACACACATCCTACCTGTGGGGCATAACCACTAACAACACTGAACATCACACCTTCAATTTCTAGCTTCAGACTCATCATCCTATCTGACACTCTTTTCACCTCCAGAACATTCCTAACAAACTCCTTCTTCAGGATAATTCCTACTCCATTTATCTTCCCATCCACACCATGATAAAACAGCTTGAACCCTGCCCCTAAGCTTCTAGCCTTGCTACCTTTCCACCTGGCCTCCCGAACACACAGTATATCCACCTTCCTCCTCTGCATCATGTCAGCCAACTCTCTAGCTTTCTCTGTCATAGTCCCAACATTCAAAGTCCCTACTCTTAGTTCTAAACTTTTGCCTTTCCCCTTCTCTCTCTGCCTATGGACACACCTTCCTCTTCTCCTTTTTCAGCAAGTGGACAAGACTAAATGTATTTTTTTTTTTCAAAACTATTTTTTTTTTTTAACAAAACAGTCCTATGTACCTGAGATTACAAAGATTTATGTCATGATTAACAAAAACAAAACACAAAAAAAACTTTATAATTTTCTCCTTTATATCAAGGATGGGGAAAACTGGGGGAAAATTTAGCTACACAGTAAAAAGAAAAAAGAAGTTACGTTTCTGGGCAGCCTTCAAATTTTAAGTTCATTTGATTTGATTTGACAAGAGAACTTGAGATAATTTTGTAATTATTCAAAACAAACTTTTCTCATTCAGTAAACTTGATCGTACTTAATTGGACTTAAATCCTTTAGTTTACTTAGCTAATGTATTTAAGTGATGATAAAATTATCTTAACTTGTCCTCTCAATTTCAGTCAGCTTAAAATTTCAAGGCAGCCCAGACACTGACTTTATAAAGCTGAAACATCCAGTTTCTTTTTACAGTGTATTGGTAATTTTACAACTTGAATTAATGATATGACTGAAAAAAAAATGATTTGAATGCCTGATTTGCAGTTTTAGTTAAGGTTAATGTTTTGATGTCAGCAATTTCAATTTTTCATATCAGAAACTGTTCTTGAATAAAGAATGGAGTACATTAAGGTATAGTGTGTAGGATTCAGTGATATCTAATTGTGAGGTTGTAGATTGCAACCAACTAAAAATTATCCCATGTGCAAGGTGTGAACAAGTGTGTAGCCAATGTTTGTAGAAACTTGGTGGTCTCCATGAAATAGGTCCTGCTTTGTATTATCCTTTACATATATTTTTAATATGCTCTGAAACTAATTTTAATTGTTATGCAGCAGAGCATGTGAGCGGAGCGGAGCTGAGCGGGGAGCAGAAGGATTTTGTGTTGAGCGAGGAGCGGCTATGTTTTTTAAAAAGGTGGAGCGGAGCCTTATCTATCGCTCCACTTTCGCTCCGGTCGCTCAGCGGTACCGTGGAGAACGGTCCCTAACTGCGGGGAGAGGGGAGAGGGCTTCCCCGGAGAATCTACCAAGCTCATGTTTTATTTGTGAATAGAAGATTACAGGTTAGGGTAGTACAACGCAGTTTTTTGAGCGGAGTGGCGAGCGAGTGGAGCGGGATAAAATTTATGATGGAGTGGACCGGAGCGGATCAAAGAATGCACAGAACCAAGCGGAGCGGACGAGCGGCGCGAAGTGACAGGTCTGCAAGCGAGGAATGGAAATTTTCACCCGGTCTGCTCCGCTCACATGCTCTGTTATGCAGATTATCATCACATTACTACGCAATATTTATTCCTCTGCACTTAGCTATTTTTATTTTAGTTTTGCAATGCACTTAATTACACTCTAATGATGTCCTGTTCAAGTTTAATGTCTTGTTTGCCATATGTTCTTTACTGTACCTGCATTCATGAGTAACAACATTTCGCTTACTTTATGCTGCTGTATATAGAGAAAGACAATAAACTGAATTGACTGATTAATTGTATGTGGATATAAACGACTTATTTCGATGTAACTGTGACACAATGATTCTTATTTTAAGGTGATTATACAATACAATAAAAAACATCTTTGTTACATTACATTACATCCCATTTTTGCCAACATATTTCCTTAAATCCTCCAAACTGCACCTTTAATGTTTGAGGGTGCTTTCACATCTGCCCTATTTGGTTCAGTTCAAGTGAACTCAAATTTTTTTGCCCCCTAAGTGCGGTTCATTTGGGTAGGTGTGAACACAGCAACTGCACGTGGGTGCACACCATGGGTTAAACAAGCATGAGCATGTTACTGTCCAGGAGTATTATTATTGTACGCCTCCTCCTGTACTGCCTTTGCGCATTTGGGGCATCCAATGCATCAAAACATTGTTTTGTACTTGGAGCCACACCTCATTTTCAAACTGTATGGTTTGACTAAAATGAACAGTGCAAGCAATATAGTCCACGATGACCAGCGCTAAAATCAACCTGCATAGTTGTTCCTCCATTGTGACATTAGAAAATGTCACATTAACTTGCAAGTGTACTCTTCTTCAACGTTTTGCTTATTTCCTGGATTTTTCCTGCATGGAAATTCTGTCAAATCAAGAGCAGCTTTCTCGTGCAAGGCATTTTATCTGGTCCATCATCAAATGCTGTCATGAGAACATGAATCAACTCTAGGCAATTATTCAACTTTGTGACAAAATTAGTCCCTGATTCAGACCAATGCAAGACAACTCTAGATCTGACAGCACCCTAAGTTGAAATAAAATTCTTCCCGTAAAAATGTTGATGCTAAAGTTTAACTTTTGTTTTTCACAAACTGAAAAAAAGTTACTTTATGACTTTGTAAGATAAATTAATTAACAAAAAACCCACTTTTGACCAAAAAACATAAATTATAATCATGAGAAAAGATTCTTTCAGCTTTTATATTTGGTAACAAGACAGTACGTACCATTCCACCATTACTCTGAATATGACCGTATTCTGAATTTGATGCGGGTTACGAAATAACATTTTCAATTGGATTTTCTGAATTAGGTCTTTCTCCAAATTTAGAATCTTTTTCATTACGGCATGTGGGATATGTCTGCATTATTCAGGTTTTATTAGCATTCCTTGGACATGTATACAACACATTCAGAATATGCATCTCAACAGAGGTTTTTACCGCAATTTGTGAAACAACGTGAACAACTTCCTAGAAATATTGTCTTTTTTTGGAATAAGGGCACATACACATAGCCAAAGTCAACTAGCGAAATGTTTCTACTTTTACCCCCAGTTCTCAACCTTTAATTGCTGATATTAACACTATTCCCATCATTGCCGAGAATTTGAGACAGTGACACACAGACAAGATAATAGTGACACTCAATGTGTTCCGCCATAGCTCAAAGAGGCTATTATTATTATTGTTTATAAAATTCAAATTGACATAAGGAAACAAGCAAAAAAAAAAACAATAAATGTAGATGTCAAATTAATTTTATACTTGAAAATGACTATCTTTCACAAAAATGCATTCTCAGCTTTTTGTCTGAATTTCTTTTCCTTTTTTTGAAAATGCACAAATTCAAGTGTTGATAAAAAAGGAATGGAGTAAGAATAAAGAAGAATAGACAGACTATATAAGAATAGAATACAATAGAATAAAATGGGTTTATTGTGTTTAAAAGAAGGTCACTTCTTTAGTTTGATGTACATACTGTTTTTGTCATATTCATAGAACAAATTATTCTCTGGGTCTTGAAAGATTAGTCAATTTGATCAAAAATGCTGGCGGTGGCTACCAACTTGAAAATAATACTCTGGCTGGGAAAGTGTTCAAAATCCAGATTTTGACATAACAACATAGAGAGGCAGTAGATTTATTAAAGTAGTTTATTAATAGTTTGCAGATTTACAGAAACTCATTTGTGTATTCTTAAGATGACAAAACAAGGTAAAGGTGTTTTGTCTTTTATCCTTGGTATAAAGAAGAAAATTTTAACTATTAAACTATACTAAATATTAACAATTGAATTATTGATTTAAAATATTTCTCCATTCATACAGCTACATTACTAATAAACATTTCAGTAGGAAATGTCAGGGGTTGAAATCTTAATATCAATAATGTGGAAAATAAATGACAAAAAATGTTAATTTATACTGTAATCTTGACTGACTCTTTGTTTCTGTTCTACATAACTTTAGTTAGATTGATTAGGTTCATTTTGTCTTCTTTTTGAAATTGTTCAATATTTTCTTACTGGATGACTCTTCTGAGGAAGACTGGAGTCACAGTCGAAACTGTCAAGCAGGTAAAAGATACATCTCCTACACTCTCTGTCTGAAGATAAGAAAATATTGAATAACTTACTTAAGTTATCTGCCCAATTTGGGTGGTCCAGCAAAAATCACATATAGTCATATATTTATTGTTACTTGTTACTGGCTCATGTTTTGTGTATTTGCAGTCTGATTGTTCTCTCTGCCAGCTCACGATTACTGAGACACATTTTTTTTTGTCTCTAAACTGTATTTTCCTCCCAGGTTTGTCTGCATAAATGAAAATGGCTTGCTGTCTCTTTATGAGGTCTTTTTGATATTTCTCTTGGATGATGTTGGCCTGCAGCTCTGCCTGCTGTGTTTAGCTGTGGAGGCTTAATTGATGTCTTGCTTTCTCTTTGCACTTCGTCTCTTGCTGCTCTCTCATGTTTATCTTGATGGATTTCGCTAAATTTTCTTGCCGTCTTTCTGTCGCCATCGTCTCATGGATTTTAAAAAGAAAAGAGACAGAGACAGCGACAAATTGGAAAATTATGTTCAGATCCAGCCAGCTGGGTTTTTTTTTTCGCCTTCACATTCAAAAGGATGGATTCAGATCATCCCTCTACATCCTGTTTACATCTGTCCCTGTGTGCTCTTTAAGCAGGTAATAATTAAAGTCATCACTGTCATCCTGGGGAAACAAGCCCCATTAACACACACAGCAGCAGAGTCATTAAGATTCAGGACTAATGAAGCTGTTGAAGCTCAGATGAACATATCTCAACCTGTTGATGAAGAAGTGGAGCCAGCATTCAACCAACTGGATAAGAAAGTTAAATATTTGTAGCTGAAATGGCTGAAATGCCACTGTGTTTAGAAAATAAAACTGCACACACAGTATGGAGCAAATGTCTTTCCCCTTCTGCATCAGCCAATGGTAGATTAAAAAAAATGTTAATAAGCGCTTTAGCTCTGTAATTTAACCCCAAAGACTGTCTTAGCTTTCCCTACAAGGTGGTTTAAAACCAGTCTGTGTCCCCACAATGTAGGTGTATAAACCTATTTTTGTCCCAACAGTGTAACACTGGGTATACACACTTGTCCTACAACTTAAATAAAAGCCTCTACACAGATTTCTCTCTCAACCTGCAGCAGCTGACAGCAGAGTAATGAGAGTTTTAGCTCTTTCAGCGAAAGAAGAACTGAAGAGATAAGACAGAGTGAGACCTCTTCCTCTTTATTGCTCTTTCTGCCTTTATCAAGTATTTTTCTTTCTTTCTTTGCTTCAGAAACACAAATGTATTTCACCTGACAGGCCGGTGAATGTAAATGAAATTTAAAAAATACGGATTGAGGGGAGAGAAGCCATGAGGATAAGAGAATGTGAAAGGAGATGAAAAAATGAATAAAGGTGGGATGATGGGACAGGTGGAGAGAGAAAGTGAAGCTGGTTGGAGGTTCGATTCGGCAGTGAGCTGCTGGGAGTGTGTGTGTGTGTGTGTGTGCGTGTGTGTGTGCAAAGACAGGAAGTATGTCCACTGATGCATTATGTTTCATTTAGCAGTGTGTTTGTGTGTGTCCGCTTACAAGACATGCACGTGAATACAAAGGCAGTACTGTGGGTGTGGTTACACTTTCATACTGTATATCACTGTGCGTGTTTGTGTGTGTGTGTGTGTGTGTGTGTGTGTGTGTGTGTGTGTGTGTGTGTCTGTGTCTGTGTCTGTGTGTCTGTGTCTGTGTCTGTGTCTGCTGTGGGGAAGAAACACACAAGTGTGACTTTGCACTTCCATCTTTGTAGGGAAAAATTACAGTTCTAAATAAAAAGTTGTGAAAATTTGAAGACTTAGAAAGTGGAGACATTTCTGTAAAGTATGCAAAATTTTGGGCAAATATTTTTCCAGAGTAAAAAACATTTTCATAAATGTGGCAATTGCGTGAAAATGAAGACATTTTGTAAAATTAGGATATTTCTTCTTTCAAAGTGAAAACAATTTGGGAAAAGAATGTTTTCAGAAATTGAGTAAATTTCAGAGTTAAGACATTATCAAAAAAATAGTCAAATTTTTGGAATGTGAAGACAGTTTTTGAAAATGAGGACAATTTGGAAAGCAAGGATCATTTTCAAAAGTTAGGACATTTTTGAAGATTAAGGACTTATTGTAGAAAGCGAGGACATTTCTGTAAAGCATGGGAAAGTAAAGTGGGAATATTTTTCAGAGTAAAAATAATTTGGAATGACATTTAAAAAAAAAGTAAAGTGAGGACATTTTGAAAAGTGAGAACATTTTAAGGAACTTTTTTTTCAAATGTCAACACAAGAAGGTGAGATCTGTAGTGAAGTGATGAGGCTGATGTTTTAGGAAAATTGTGGACTACGTTTTAGCATAAAAATGCAGACTTAATTAAAAAAGAAATCTTGTTTCAGTGATATCAATTTGGGAAAAGGGAATATTTTCAGAAAGTGAGGACATTTTGGAAGATTAAGAAATAAAAACACTAGCATCATTTTTGGAATGTGAAGACAGTTTTAGAAAATGAGGACTATTTGGTTGATTTCTTCATCTAAATCATCAACGTGTGTCTTAGACCCCATTCCAACTAGGCTACTTAAGGAAGTCTTACCTTTAGTGAACACTCACTTATTAGACATGATCAATATATCTTTATTAACAGGCTATGTACCACAGTCTTTTAAGGTAGCTGTAATTAAACCTCTCCTAAAAAAGCCCACCCTGGATCCAGAGGTGTTAGCCAACTATAGACCAATATCTAATCTTCCCTTTATGTCAAAGATCCTTGAGAAAGTAGTCGCAGACCAGCTGTGTGATTTTCTTCATGATAATAATTTATTTGAAGAATTTCAGTCAGGATTTAGAGTGCATCATAGCACTGAGATAGTACTAGTTAAAATTACAAATAATTGTTTGATTGCTTCAGACAAAGGACTCGTCTCTGTACTTGTTTTATGAGATCTTAGTGCGGCATTTGACACAATTGACCATCAAGTTCTACTGCAGAGACTGGATCACTTAATTGGCCTAAAAGGTTCTGCACTAAGCTGGTTTAAATCTTATTTATCTGATCGTTTTCAGTTTGTTAATGTTCACGATGAATCATCCTTACGTACTGAAGTTTGTTTTGGAGTTCCGCAAGGTTCTGTGCTCGGACCAATCCTGTTTACTCTATATATGCTTCCTTTAGGTAACATCATTAGATATCACTCTGTAAATTTCCATTGTTATGTGGATGATACTCAGTTGTATTTATCGATGAAGCCAGAAGAAAGTAATCAATTAACTAAACTCCATAACTGCCTTAAAGACATAAAAACCTGGATGAGCACCAATTTCCTGATGTTAAATTCAGACAAAACTGAAGTTATTGTTCTTGGCCCCAAACAACTCAGAGACTCTTTATCTGATGACATAGTTTCTCTAGATGGCATTGCTCTGGCCTCTAGCACTACCGTAAGAAACCTCTGAGTAATATTTGATCAAGATTTGTCTTTTAATTCTTATTTAAAACAAACCTCACGGACTGCATTTTTTCATCTGCGTAATATTGCGAAAATAAGGCCTATCCTGACCCGAAAAGATGCAGAAAAATTCCACGCTTTTGTTACCTCTAGGCTGGATTACTGTAACTCTCTGTTATCAGGTAGCTCTAGTAAGTCCTTAAAAACTCTCCAGCTAATTCAGAATGCAGCAGCACGTGTACTAACAGGAACTAAGAAACGAGATCATATTTCTCCTGTTTTAGCTTCTCTGCACTGGCTCCCTGTAAAATCCAGAATTGAATTTAAAATCCTACTGTTAACTTATAAAGCTCTAAATGGTCAAGCTCCGTCATATCTTAGAGAGCTCATAGTGCCATATTATCCCACCAGAACACTGCGCTCTGAGAATGCAGGGTTAGGTCCCTAAAATCTCCAAAAGTAGATCAGGAGCCAGCTGTAAGCTACTGTCATTACCTGCATCTCTCTGTCTCTCTCTCTCTTTCTCTGTCTCACTGTGTCATACGGATTACTGTTAATTTATCATGTTGATCTGTTCTGTACGACATCTATTGCACGTCTGTCCGTCCTGGAAGAGGGATCCCTCCTCAGTTGCTCTTCCTGAGGTTTCTACCGTTTTTTCCCCCGTTAAAGGGGTTTTGTTGGGGAGCTTTTCCTTATCCCCTGTGAGGGTCCTAAGGACAGAGGGATGTCGTATGCTGTAAAGCCCTGTGAGGCAAATTGTAATTTGTAATATCTGGCTTTATAAATAAAATTGATTGAAAATTGATTGATTGATTTCGCAAGCAAGGACCATTTTGAAAAGTAACAATTTTTTTTGCAAAGTTAGGACATTTAGAGAAGCAGGGCCGGTTTGGAAAATTTAGTAAATTTCTTTAAAGGTTGCAGATCTTTGGATTTGAGAACGTTTTTTGAAAGAGACTGCATTTTCATTTTTTATTTTTTTTTTCGCAAGAGAGGACAATATCGAAAATTAGCAACCTTTCATGAATGTGAAAATGAGAACAATTTAAACATAAAGGACATTTTTGGACATTGAGGAACTGTCTTTAAAGTGAGGACCTTTATGGAGTCAAAAGTAGAAATGTTTTTTAAAGGAGACAACATTTTTTTTTTTTAAAAATGATGACTATTTGGCAAGCAAGGACCATTTTGAAAAGACAGGAAATTGTTGGAGACTAAAGGATATACTTTGGAAAATGACATTAAGTGAAGTGGGGATTTAAAAAAAAAAAAAAATTGAGGACATTTCTGGAAAGTATGTGAATTTTTGGATTTGAGTACATTTTTGGAATGAGACAAGTCTAGAAGTACAAACTCTGTGTGTGTGTGTGTGTGTGTGTGTGTGTGTGTGTGTGTGTGTATCTATGTGTTTAAGTGTGTGTGTGTGTGTAGAGTCGACTTTGCATTTCCAGTTTAAGATAGAGGATCTTTCATTCAGACATTTCATTTTACCTCAAACACACAAACTGAGGACGACTGAAGAGCAAGAAAATCTATAAAAACGTGGAAACATGATGGGTGCCTCAGCCATTACAGTCAGCTGTGGTGATTCCTGCACACCTGACCATATTCAGTCCCCCCAAACCTCTGCAGAATGCCTTTATGTCCAAATTTGATTTCTTTTAAGTCTAAATTTTGGACAAAATGAGCAGAGCTTAAGTGGAGTTAGAGTAGGAACATAGGCAAACACTTTTTGGGCAATTAAAAAAAGGTGGTTTTCCTAATCAAAATTTGAACCAAAAAAAAAAAAAGGCTGAACCTTGGTTCAAACTTGGGGAAATGCATATTAATTAGGACAAAGCTTGGGTGGAAAAAAAGTTTTTTGGCACTTTTTTAAATCCTTATTTGGGTTCAACCCCTCCTGTAAAAGTTAGAATGAATAAAAAAAACCGATAGAGCCTGGGTGAAGCTGAGAACAAACAAGCAGCTCCTGGTATGTTTTGTTATCCACATTAGGACAAAAGGGGCTGGATTTGTGTCCAAATTTGCATTAAAACAGGGATTCTCTGTGAGCTGAGGTGGCTGATGCAAACAGCTGCTTCTTGACCAAATTTAAAAATAAAAATAAAAACTTGGAGGAAAGAGGCAGGACCTGTGGATGGTTTAAAGACAAAATGGGAAATATTTTGTCCAAATTTGAAAAATTTGAGCTAAGTGGCTATTTGGGGCCAAATTTTCTAATCCAAATTTGGACAAATGAGGTTGGATTTGACTAGATTTGGATAAAAGGTCTGGAGCTTTTGTGAGATATGGAAGCAGCTTTTTTGGCAATTTTTTTAATACAAATTCGAACAAAAGAGCCTGAAATGTTGTCAAAACGTGGATGTACTTTGCTCCAAAATACTGAAATATCAACAGCCATGATTTTTATCAAGTCTGTAGATAAAAAAAGTCTGTGACTCCATGTTCAACTCCACTATTCACTTCAGAGATTCTCAATGAGTGAATTTTCCATCACTAACAAAAATCATGACACTTTCTGAAGCTCAGCAGGCGACTCATCAACTGACAAAAAACACATAAGAAAAGATAAAACACCATGAAAACAAAACTCAAGACAATTAGAAGCACTGAACTGGAGAGAACCACGATGGGCTGATTTTTAAACTGATCTGTGTTGTGGAAATTAAACTCTTCAGTGATCCTCAGTTGAGCTCTGAAGAAGTCCTGCTGGGCCTTTTTTATATTCCATCTCTGATGTCTTGGAGGCCTCGCGTGAGATCCGGAGAGGGCGCCAAATCTTTATTAAACTCCCCCCAACAGAAAAAAAGCTTTCAACGAAAAAAAAAATCCATCCACTGCAATCGTTGAGATTTCAGATCCATCTGATCCTGCTGAGTTCAATCAGCAGAGGAGAGGACAACCGTCTCCCTCTGCTTTGGGAAGAGAAATAAAGAAAAGAAATCATCCATTTTCTGTTTCTGTCAACGTTTCTTTCCTTCAGGCGGCGGTTCGGTCACCCTCCCTGCAGAGAGGACCCCTCTGGAGAGCCTCCAATACTTTTAAAGATTCACCCAGCGCAGTGAAGATTTGGTTCCAGCACGGAGGAGGAGCATTTTCTGCCACACTGCAGGGAGGAAGAGGGGCTGACAACGGTGTTCAATCTGAGGGCTAGTGCCCCTGACAGGGCCATGAGGGGATTCTAGAAGGGCCACAAAATAATGTTGAAGGCAATTTGAGAATTCTTTGAGATAATGAATATGTTCAGCCTCTGAAAACAGAAATAAATCCAAAAGAATAATAAGTTATCATTTGATGTCACAGCGCAGGGTTGTGCGCACTGACGCCCTCCCACCCCCCGCTTTCCAGTGTCTGGATCCAGACAGGAAGTGAACCATGCTGTGCTTTCAGCGTTCAACCTCCCTCCCTGCAGAAAGGGGCCCAGAGGAGAGCAGCCTTTCATTTCACTCTGATTCTTTTCAGCGACTTCAAACCAATTTCTGCTCAAGGGGATTTTCAGCTCCCTGTGAGGAGGCTTGACAGGAGACCTCCGACCATGAGGAAACCTATTACCACATGAGTTTCTGCAGGTCGCCTGAGGGCCCTCTGCTGCTACTGCTGCTGGAAGAAAAAAATACAACAAAAAACATTAGTTCTGCTCTGTGGCCTCTTTAAGCACATTTAGTTTTTTATCTTCAGTGTTGATGAAGTTTCCATGAAAATTCAGCTCTTAAAAGGCAAGGCAGGATAAACTGAAATACTAGAGGCCTTAAAATCTGATCTTCTCTACAGGGTGGAGGCACAGAATTGCCATTACAGGCATTTCTTTAAGGCATCTGTCACACAATGTTAATTAAATTACCACAAACTAAAGGCCACGCAGTGACACTGGAGCCTCCAGCGGCCCTGTGGACCCCTGGGAAGATTGTTGGTGGACTGTAGGGTTGGACAAGTGTGATTTTTTTTTCAAACTGGTATGATTTTAAGGCTATAACAAATCTTATACACCTGACCAAGCATCTGCTCATAAGTGGAACATAATGACACCGTGTCCCAAAAGCAAACTGGCATCACACTTTCATCATGTTGGATCATTTAACATCAGAGCTCTCTGTCCACATTGGATACATAAAATATGCAGTTGTGTTACATCATGTAAACAAACCACATAAGTAGAGTTCTCGGGGGATGACGGTTTTCTGTAGGTCAGTAGCATCGCCCTGATTCGCTCCTCAAAAAACCAATTAGATTTTTCCATTGGATTTTGGATAATTGCCAAAAACAAGCTCTGTGGCACACAAACATTTATTATACATGGTAAATGGTAAATGGATCTACCTTTGTATCGCGCCTTTCTAGTCATCCAACTGCTCAAAGCGCTTTTTACACTACGAGTCACATTCACCCATTCACACACACATTCATAAACTGGTGGCCAAGACTACAATACAAGGTGCCACCTGCTACTTAGTTTTTTTTTAAGTCACTCATACACCGATGGAAGCATCATCGGGAGCAATTTGGGGGATCAGTAACTTGCTCAAGGACACTTCAGCTTGCTCAAGGACACTTCTACTCCCTTCAGACAGTCTTTCCTCTTCTTGCTTGTGAGCTGTCAACCAGCTCACACCACCTCTGGCTCCTGGGCCTTTGGCCAGCCGAGACAGACCTCCTTCTCCTGGGCTGCCAATAAGCTCAGACCATTGCTCACAGACTCTATAAACCTTAACCAGAAAGTTAGAGGTGCAAGCACAAGGTTTGCAGCTAACTTTCCAGTGATAAGGAGAACCAAGTTAAGTTAGTGTAACGGAGTTAATATACAGCATCCACTTGCCGTGGCTCACACTGCTTTATTTTATTGATTACTTTCACTCAAACTGATTTATTTTATGGTCAGCGAATGCAACACCCCTGCAGACTAGGGTCGTGTACCCTGGAAGATAGCAACAGTTTGGCTGCGCTGTCTCCCTGGTAGGTGCACATGTTATCAGTTCTGGAATTTTTTTGTATTATTTATCTTAATTTTATATCTAAGGAGTTGTGTATGTTACCTTTTGTAAGACTGGAGCTCCCGATCGGTTGAGCACGTCCTTTAGTTAAGTTGACGGTGTTTATAATTATTTGTGTGTAAAGTGGTTAGCGTAACACAGGGTTTAGTTAACTTGCACTCCTTTTTTATTTTATATTCCCAGTGTGAGAGCACATGTGTGTAAATGAAGCCAAGACTGACTATACAAATATTTCGGGAGCATATCTATGTTTCACGGGTTCTATGTTTCCCACTTAACCCTGCAAAAAAGGTTCTATGTTCCCCGCTTGCACAAAAAAGGTTCTATGTTTATCGGGAAGCGGGGAACACAGAACCTTTTTGTTAGTAAGCAGGAAACATAGAACTCTTTTTGGTTGAGCGGGGAACATGAAAGATAGAACCTTTTTGGGTGGTAAGCAAAATATAGACTTCTACAATACCATTAATATTGATATGGGGTCAAGTTGTGTCACATAACGCCAATCTTCCAAAAAGTCATACCAGTGCTCAACGCTCCTCTCTAATTAGTCTACAGTGTGGCATGCTACACTAAATCAGTCTGTCTGAATGATATGACCACAGCAGCACACGTGCAGTACAACGCTGTGCCGCTAGTGTGTGTGTGAGGTGGATCATAGTGCGTTGCTGTTCATCTTGGTAGTTGTAGTCTAATGTGTGACACTGAGACAGCGCCTAGATGCAGGCAACAGATGCCCGGGTTCGACTCTAGCCTGTGGCCCTTTGCTGCATGTCACTCCCCCTCTCTCTCTCCCTTCACACTCATCTGTCCTGTCAAATAAAGGCTTAAAAAATGCCCAGAAAAAAATCTTTAAAAAAAAACAAAACAAAAAAAAAACACATTAAGACACCAAGTTCTCGAGAAACACTATAGAAAAATACTTGCTGTGATTTGGAATGAAAAACTTTTCACATATGGTGATTTTTCTATAAGAATTGCATTTTTCAGCAATGGGACAGAGCAATTCTCTTCTGCAAACTGCTGAAAAACCCCCTTATTATCAATATACCTATGAAAGCCATCCATCCTCTGAATGCTGGAGGTCTCTAGTTTGTGGCTGTAAAGTTTCATGAGACTTATCCTCATGATTATCCTAGAGATCACTATATGTACTTTTATACAGTGAGATCAAGTTTCAAAAAATGGTCTCACTACAATTAAATGGCTGCTATGGCAACTAACATCATCACACGTGATTAAAATTACTAAATCCACAAGTCTCAGCTTTCCAGTCAGACCCACTTTATGCAATGTGCAGAAATATTCAAAAACTCCATTTAAAGAATAGGCAAGAATAACACATTTGTACTGCATGAGAAAAGCTGCATGGTTTTTGCCCCAGACAGCATGGGACTAGAAAAAAGTGGGCATATCTGTAAAGGGGAGACTTGTGGGCACCCATAGAACCCATTTTAATTTGGATATCTTTAACGATGAGAGGTCAAGGGACCCTTGTGAAAATGACCATGCCAGTTGTTCCCTCACCAAAATTAAGTTTAACTTTGGAACATTTTTAACAGCCATTCTTGAGAATTGGGACAATCATGTCTTGTCAGTGAAGATTCTCAGTCATCCAGGTCATGGTAATCAAAAGTGCTATATCATATCCAACTGGACTTGTTCACGTTTCTTGAAGACGTTTCGCCTCTCATCCAAGAAACTTCTTCAGTTCTAAATGACTGGTACAGAGTTGCAGGCTTTAAACCCTGTGTGGGTGTGAACCCTTGCAGAGTCGTAGGGGTCACATGTGAGCTCTTAGCTTCAGAGTCGTTGAGGTCACAATTAGGGGTGGGAATCTCTAGGCACCTCATGATTCGATTCAATTCCGATTCTGAGGGCAACGATTTCTATTATAGAATGATTCTCGATTATAAAACGAGCCAATAAGAAAATTTACACAAGATATTGAAAAACATTATTGTAATAAAACTGGGAATACATATCCAGTGCATACAAACTGTAAGCCTATTACTTACTGTGGTTGAGATGACTACACTCTACCAGTCTCCTCCGGTCCATCCTCCTCATCCACAAATCAACGGGACTCTCCTGTCCCTCGTCGACCTCCTCGACATTTCTCCTCCAGTATTTACAAAACTATGACTGACTTTAACTATCTATGAACTATAAAAACACGAACTATCGTAAAAAAAAAAGACGAACTACAAACTATGGTGAAAACACGACGAAAATATGACAAAAAAACACCCAAAAGTGTTTGTTTGTTTGTTTAAAAAACTCAAAAGCTCTCGAAAAACCGCAAATACTATTATTTAAAACACTAAATATTATTTACAAAGAAAATGCCACCCATACTCCACTAAAACTCACCAAAACTCTGCTAAAATAACGCTGAATCACTCCAACTTGCGCTCTCCTTGTCAGCTGTCACTCTCCTCCTGCTGTGCTCACTTCCCTCCGCTCTTCCACAGGTAATGGCGTCACTACCGTAATGTACTGTATATCACTGGAAAGCTCCGCTTCTCAGCAAACTGTAGGCCTATTACTTACTGCATTCGACACACTTGACCGTAAGATACTGCTCGACAGACTAGAAAAATCTGTGGGACTTTCTGGCACTGTGCTAAATTGGTTTAAATCTTATTTACAAGACAGGGATTTCTTTGTGTCATTTGGCAATTGTGAATCTGTGCGAACAAAAATTACATGTGGAGTTCCTCAAGGGTCCATTCTTGGGCCTCTTCTGTTAAACATCTATATGCTCCCTCTTGCTCAGATTATGGAATATCATAACATCTCCTACCATACTTATGCAGATGACACACAATTTTAACAGTGTCACCAGAAGACTACAGTCCCCTACATCTGCTAAATAAGTGCATTGATGAAATCAATACGTAGATGTGCCAGAATTTTCTACAACTAAACACAGACAAAACTGAGATAGTTGTTTTTGGCTCCAAAGAACAAAGATCAATAGTCAGTACTCACCTTGACGCCATGACACTAAAACCTACAAATCAAGCCAGAAATCTTGGTGTAGTTCTGGACTCAGACCTAAATTTCAATAGTCACATTAAGACAATTACTAAATCAGCCTACTACCACCTTAAAAACATAGCAAGAATAAAAGAATTTCTGTCTAAACAAGATACAGAAAAACTTGTTCATGCTTTCATTTTCAGCAGGCTGGACTATTGTAACGGTGTCTTCACGGGCCTGAGTAAAAAAATCAATCAGACAACTGCAGCTCGTCCAGAGCGCTGCTGCCAGAGTCCTCACCAACACCAAGAGAGTGGAGCACATTACACCAGTACTTAAGTCACTACACTGGCTTCCTGTGTGTCAAAGGATAGACTTTAAAATCTTGTTACTTGTCTATAAAGCATTAAATGGTCTCGGGCCTAAATAAATCTCTGATTTACTTGTACGTTATGAAGCATCCAGACCCCTCAGATCATCTGGAACAAGTTTACTCAGTGTTCCCAGGATCAAAACCAAACAAGGTGAGGCAGCCTTTAGTTTCTATGCTCCCCGCCTGTGGAACAAACTTCCAGAATATCTGAGGTTGGCTGAAACTGTCAGCTCATTTAAATCAGGGCTTAAAACATTACTATTTACTGCAGCTTACCAGTGAACTAGATATGTAATTTATTGTTAGGATAATCTGTAGCTATTGTTTTTATATTTGTCTGCTGTTGCTTTTGCTTTATGTTTGCTTTTTTCTGCACTGTTTTTAACTATTTATTGTCTTGCTTTTAGCTTTTGTTTTTAATGATCTCAAACAACCCCTAACCCTAACCCTTCTTGGATGAGACGCTAAATGTCTTCAAGAAACACAAGCAAGTCCAGTTGCCTACGATATAGCACTTATGACAATCATGTCCTATCTAAAAACCCCTTTAATGACAACTTATCAACACACTACTTCCATTTTTGTAGTGAAAGCTTATTTTTAAATAATTTATATATCTTAAATAGATATCATTTATAAAATATTTTTTAACTGCTTTCATTTTTTTTAAACTTCTAAACTTGCCCTGTGCCAGAAAAAATAGGCTTGTCCCAGACAAGAATTCACAACTTCAAACAATTAAAAAATTGTTTTAAAGCCTTCAAAATCTAAAACTAACAGTACATTCTGATAACATTGGTGTAAACGTGTACTGCTATACTCATCTTTGTTTTAAAATACATTGTTTTGTTCAAATGTTGGCCCTTTAAAGATGTGTCCAAGTTTTTTGTCAGCTCCATCAGATTTCTACAAAACCATAATTTAATCAGGTATAAAAGGGGTTAGCTACTGTATATCACAAGGACTTCTGTCTCACTTCCTGGTTTGGAGAAAGGTGAGAATCCTGCTCGGGTACTGGTAAGCTTTCTATTTTTTGATAAATTCATCAAATAATATTGCTATCAGGTGTGTCTCAATCATAACAGGTCAACTCTGTAGCCCTTCTAAATCCAAACTGGATAAAAATTATGGTTTAAAAATGAATATTTTGATTAGCAATAACAGATGTCTGAGCAACTTTGAAAAATGAAATGGCTCCTTACTATGACTGCAGTGAAATATTTGTGAACTCTGTCAGATCTTATTTCTGACATCTGTCATGTCCAACACTTAAGAAAACATTATATCACTGGTCCATTACAAGGTTTAAGAGTCAAGACTTTGATCCATTAGAAGAGATTTTCCAGCCTAATTGAAGAGTGAAAATAGAAATCCTCCCAGAAGTAAGGTTTTATCTCTGCTCTCAAGAATGAGTGTCAACCACCTTCCCGACAAACTAGCATGACATCGTTGGTATCAATCGATTCCTGAGGTCTCCCAGTTCAGTGAGCTGTATTTGTTTACATTCAGTCAAGCTGCCTATTAAAAGTGTGCTGAATTATCTATTAGCACATGGGTATGGAAATCTAGATGCCTAAATGGCCACTGGATCATACCTGAATATCACTGCCATATTGGAGAGAGCAAGACTTGTTAAATGACAATAAACAGGAGCTGCGTTTTTTTCTGGACAGAGCATAATAATGTTTAAATTTCTCTATAAATTGCAATTACCCAGATAGCACACATACATCTGGCCGACGTCGGCCTAAGGACGACACATCGGCCCTTAATTTATAACGTCTGGTGGTGTCGGCAGCATGGGCAGATATTTAATACTCTTTTGTCCCAGCTCATCAAACGTCTCTGTTACGTCGGCTTTGGGTCGGCCCATACCTGCCCACATATGGAAGTCACCACGGAAGGCGGAATTTCATCTCTGCGGTCTTTATTTAGAACTGAGCTTGCAGGTCGCAGCATCTCATCGCAGTTGGTTTCAGGTAAGCTAACTGGAATAAATTGGCAGAAAATAGCTATGTTGTTTATTTTGTGACTGTTAAAAGAGGTTCCTGGTGAGTGGTGAGGCTCGACTGGGGGTATATAGCACAGGTCCCCACCAGCTAACGTTATCTTTCGTTAGCTGTTAGCTAGTTTAGCTCATGTTAGCTAACAGGCTACAACTGTGGTGTTTTCATTTTATTTTCCCTAGTTGACTTTATCTGCTTATCTGGTTATCGTGAGCACTCCTTTTGGGTTAAAGTGGAAGTGCCCAGAGCTTCCACCCGTGGTCCCAGGCAGGACTCGAGACTTAGGATCCAATCACCTATGGTCCCGTGGCCCTCCCTGGACGGATGCTCAAGTGTGGGTGAGAGGGGCGGAGAGGACCGGCAATGGTAATGTATAGTTAACCTGGGCTTCATCAGTCAAATTACGCGTTACTGCCCAACACTGATTATAACTATTTAATAAGAAAGTAGTATTTGGGTATAGCAAAAAAATAAAAATAAACTTCAAGTTGCAGCCTCCGCTCAGAAAATTAAACGGTCCTAAAACTGCAGCCTCCGGTACTGCAGCTTTACCTTACTTGATTTTGCGGCTCCGTGTGAACGGAGATCGTTTTAATAACGTCATATAAAGGCGGAAGTTTTCTAAAACGCAAAGGACAGACTTTTCCATTTTTAGAGAAACCGCTGTCGTCTAAACAGGGCCAATGGGAAATTTATCAGTCGAGGTCTCCTCCTCTGCAAAGCAAACAGACCCGGTGGCTACAGGTAATAGCGCAGTTTTGAACCCACTGTTCTTCCGAGATGATGGACTGATTGTTGAGCTGCTGTTAACAGTTAACGGAGTTAACGGATCCCGTTATTTAACAGTTTCAAAACTAAATTGAGCAGAGTGACGGATCCAAAGCCTTCAATCTGGCTAAAAGACAGCTAAAATGCTAAAAAAAAAAATAAAAAAAAATACAGTGGTGAAGTCAACCTGATCTCACAGAAATACGTGAAATGACCACGACCTATTAACACCGCATTCCGTGGTGGCAGCACGTAATGGGTTGAAATTACGTGCTGCCACCACGAAAACAATGCCAATGTAAAGTCAATTAGGGTCCTCTCCCGTGGTGGACACACGGCTTCCCTGATTCAATCACGTCACGTCAACCTCGTTTTCCTCAATGATATCTTTAACATTCCTGTATACACACAAAAACGCTACCGTTAGCTAGCAAGCTAACTTGCTCCTTGTTACAATGGCACATTTTAATCACCACTGATGTTGTGGCGTAGGTTTAGCTTATGCGTGGGCAGTAGCGGTTCTAGCCTAAATGGCGCTCTGGGCGAACCCCCCCTATGTAGTTCCGCCCCAATGTGCACGCACACACACACACACACACACACACACATACACACATACACAAAGAGCGCGGCTCGGGCCGCATTTTCCTGACAGAACCTGACCCGAGTCTGACGCAGTTTGTTACCTGACATAGTTATTGTTCTGGACAGTGTGTAATACGCTGCTCGCACAGCAGTGCAGCGCAGCACTGGACACACACCCAACTGGAGCGGAGCCTGTGTTGCGTTCAGACGTTATCACATAAATAACAAATGCCAGCACTTGAATAGGCCAGAGCACAACACAGCTCCTGCCGTCCCCCCCACACGTGGTGACAAAGTGCCTCCCTGGGCATGTGCCCATTTGGCCCATATCAGGATCTGCTACTGTGCGTGGGTGGATATAGCAGTGAGATGTTGCCGATAATGCATCACCATCCATTTGCAATTCGTCGGTAGCCAACCTGGTGCAGGACTCTGCCTCCAGGGCTGAAAAATGAAGCCAATGCAGAAGTGCCAAAACTGCAGTTTTTTTTTTTTTTGAAACATACCCTTTTACATTTTTACTGAGGCCTACAGTTATGCACACTTAAAGGAGAAGTCCGGTATTTTGCACTTTGAGCCTCATTTCTGGGTTGTTTATGATGAAATAGAGTGGTTAAGACCAACATTTTGATGATTGCTCCTTTTCAGAGAATTTGACTTTCCCCTGCCTGGCTTAACAATGCTGTCTATGGCCATTTGCAAATCTGTCCTAAAACCACTCTAAACGTTTGTTTTTAAAGCCATGAAACACATAAAAATAAAAATCGTATCAACCTGTGGTTTCCGTGATGATTTTTTTGACATTTTGTCTAATTGTCCATTGGCAGTAATCCGCAGTAAGGTTGTAGTCTTTTAGCTCGACAGTGCTGTGTGCGCTCCTGGAGGATGAAAGAGAATGAATGAAAAAGTTTTGTTATAAGTTTGAACAACTGCACAATGGATTACTCGCTTGTAAACAACCTTCTAAGTACAATGCCTGTAAACACAACAGCAACCTTCTTCTTCTGCTTCTTTTACAATGGTTTCCTGCCGGTTGGTGACACCCATGTAAAGGAGCATTATCGCCATCAAGTGGGCTGGAGTGTATAACGCTTCAGGGTCAAACGAATGATCAAGCGGAAGTTTACACACAGGTGTGAGGCAGCTGAAAAAATAGTTCCACAATCGAGATGAATAGCGAAAACAGTGATGGAAACCACAGTTTGCTACGATTTTTATGTCAAAACATCAATGAACAAAAAGGCTATTTATTTATTCACCAGAATCAGTCAGTAAACATTGCAAGATGGCTACGGATGAACACCAGTTGTTTGAAACAGCTTTGGCTGCTACAATGAACGAGTTAGACTTGGCTTTTTCTCTAAAAGAGGAACAGAAGACGGCACGAGTCTTTCCTTTGCAAGAAGGACGTTTTTGCTGTTTTGCCGACCGGATACGGCAAGAGTCTAATCTACCAGTTAGCTCCGTTGGTAGCGCTCTGGATACGTCACCCTGTGTATTGTTCTGATTGGTCGTAGTGTTATCCAGTTGCGTGCAGTGATATTTTCAAATGCATGCTTGATACTGCCCCTCGAGTTGGGCCATTTTCATTACTCATAGCCAGACCCTAAATCTTTCCAGATTTGGGTCTGGATTTCTAGGCTACAGAAATGGGGCTCAAAGTGCAAAATACTGGACTTCTCCTTTAAGGGTGTGGCTGCATGAGTGACAGGCTCTCTGTTAGGTGTTGCTCCAGTGTATGAGTTAGATCCACTCTCTTGGCCAAATATGGTCACTTCTGGCTCCAAAAAACCCCAAAGAAACAAAAAAAACCCCACAAGACGGCAAAAGCTAATATGCCGAACTCGGGCATAATGACAGTTCACAAACCAGTGGGTGATGTCACAGTAGCTACGTCAGTTTATACAGTCTATGAGCCTAATGAACACTTCTTTACTGAGCTTCCAACAGTGATTATGGCCTAAATATCAATATAATAATTAACTGGAAACAAAACTTTTTCATAAAAATATCATCGTAATCATAAACCCTTTAATATAAAAACAACTCATTGCAATCAGTTGAGAAATAATAAAGTTATAATGCTTCTTATCCAGAAAAACTGCAGCTTCCCTGTTTACTGTCATTTATTGTCATCAGGCAAGTCATGCCCTCTCCAATATGACAACGCTGCTGACAAATTGATGCAAGGGGCTGACACAGTCAATGCAGCTTCTATGCATATATGTCTTTTGATTGGCAGCTGTTTGCAGTGTACTCAAGGATGTACAGATAACTATCACTGGATTACTCTGATACCAGAGAAAACATCTGTTGCAGTCCTGCAGCTTTTGTTTTTTCTGGTTTTGTAGTGGATATATGGATGCTTATTTTGGATGGATATCAGAGACGAAGTGTAACGGGAAGTGTAAATCACACCGAATGAGATCATTGTGTATTTCATGTCTGTGTTCACTTTTCACTTAGTTACAAAGAAGAGGAGGAGGGAGAGTTTTGCACCTCCTGCATTATCTCTGCCTCCCCTTCAACTCTGTGACGCCCATGGGGAGGCTTTTATCTTTCTCTTTTGTCTTTGTCCTGCTGAACAACCACATCCTTTACAGACCATAATATCCTGTAATGTTACCATGGTTACAATGTCCTGAAAGATGAGTTAAATTAAGAGGAGCACAGTAGATTTACACCCACAGAGGGTCCTGAATCCTGAGGTCAGAAACCACAGGTCCAATCTATGGATACAGATATGACAGGCTCACATTCATGTCACGTTTCATCGCACCAGCTATCCATGGTGGTTGTGTTAGTCTCCCATAGGTGGAACAGCAGTTAAAATGGCTAAAATTTTAAAAATCGCCTAGCCTCTGGATGTGTTTTGCATCTCTTCAGACACATTTCCCCAAAACTCAGACTCATCTTTGGAGGCTTCGGTATCTGCACTAGAATTTAAAAAGGAATTCTGCAGATTTGAATGATGCTTGGATATACAACACAGAGTGAGTTTGTGACCCACCTGTGGGTCTGGCAGATTCTCTACATTTTTAGAATACTGATAAGAACATCCAGCTGATGGTCGGCTTTGTGCCAAACTGGTAGAATCTGAAGAAAGGATTCATGGTGTCGAGCTCTCTGTGGTCATTTGTCTTGTATTCCTCAGAGCTGAGGTGAGCTGGCTGCGGACATGCCACAGAGCTGCCGATCGGTTGCGTGGTGAGACGCCCGGCGTTTCAGACATCAGCTGGCACTGAAAACACCAGTTACTTAGCAACGGCTGGGCTGGCAGGACGACAGAGAGTCGCTGGAAACCAGCTCGTCTTGTCTCTGCAGTTACAGCGATTCAACACAGCCTTGTTCACTCCTCTGTGTTCCTGCATTCAACTCTCCTGGGCCCCCCGTCCTCCTCCTCCTCCTCCTTCTCCTTCTCCTCCTCCTCGCTCAGAAAAACACCTCATTGTTACCTGTTTCCTCAGTGAGCTTCACCAAACATCACAAGTTCTCTGAATAAGTTCTTAAAGTCTGATGATAAAAGTTAACTTGTCCATTTTTGTCAAAAGAGAACGAAAAGTTAAAAAGAAATAAAAAATGTTCTCCTCTTGTGAGAGACAGCAACCCCAACACACTGCCTGGCAGACAGTTTGACAGATGTATAGAATTCATAGAAATCCCTCCTCAGCCTTCAGCAATGTTGTATTGACTTCATGCTCTCGCTGCATTGCTTCTGAATCCTGCAGTGCTGCTGTCAGAGAGCTGCAGAGTGGAGGGACTTCTACAACCTTCAAGATCTGGGCAAAAATCACAGCTACAGGCAGGAGGTTAACCTCAATGTCCTCAGACGGGTGGATCCTCAAACCAAAGACAGTTCAAATTATCCCATATTTTGGCTTGTTGTTGTTTCTTTCTTCTATTTGACTCATGATTTGGTCTGCTGAGGTAATTTCACAAATTAAAACGAACAGCATACTGGCAGAGGAGCTCTGTGTGACTCAAATTTATCTGCTATTTCTGACATCAATCATTAGTGAAACACAATGATGTCACTATTTGCGATTAACTGTTCATTTGTAACAAGTAACTGCTGTTAAATTTCTTCTTTTAAAATGATACAAGCACTGTTTATTATTATTATTATGTGTTTTTTTGCCCAGATGTCTGCCTGCCAGGCAGACTGAAGCGACAATCAGACAGGAAGCAGAAAAAACATGTGGCGCACTTTCCCCCCAAACAGTTGCTTTCCCAGGGCAGGTTGTGCCCTTTGTGCCAGGGGGCAATGTCTAATTGCGATAATTAAATTTGATTTAAATAATGGCCGACTGTGTGGTTGTAAAAAATTGGGAGGTAGGACACTGTAGTCAAGTCAGATTCCTAATCTTTGAGTCCAAATTGAATCTTTTTGGGATTAAATGTAGCAACGTCAGGCTAACTCTGCTGATCACCACATATGTTTAATGGCTTTTAAAGACAACATTTAGGATATTAAATGTTGCCTGTGTTGATGATACATTGATTTTATATTCTGAGTGATGAGATCCTACATACACACAAATTAGTTGGCCTGCATTCGTTTTCAGTGATTCAAAGAGATTTTCAGAGAGATTTGGTTTTCTTTGAGCTTTTTTTGTTAGTTTGAAGGGAGCTGAGCTCAGACGGAAGATGATGATGTTAAATATCTCAGTGCTCCAATCAGGATTTTGTAACATTTGTGAGGGTGCGGTCACACATGAGCAGACTGGTGAGTGACTATCACCCGCTGAGGTGATAATCATAGTCCCTTTTACACTGCCTGCTCAAGGAGGGAATATTGTGTTATGCCGCCTCGCCACTCTGTATATAAGGTATGACCGTAGAATGGGGGACAGAGTTGTCTTACCTTTGAACTGGGAATGGAGTCAGTAACAGTTATCACGACATCAGTCAATTCATCTCTAACTTTTGTTTTTGTGTTTTTTCTCTCTTTTTTGACAAATGAATTGTACTCAGACAACCAGCAAAAGGAGGTGGAGAGTCTGTAACCACAACTGTACAAAAAAAGCAATTACACTTAATGGACAGTGAAAAGACAACCAGATGGCGTTTGGGGATGGAGACAAAGCGAGAACGAAAAGAAACAGAAATAATTTTTGAGACACTGGATTATTTCTACAAAATAATCATATTGTATGTATTCATAACATGTTATGAATATTTCATTTTTAAATATCACCATTATCGTCAATACATGAATACTGCAATATCCCTGAATGGAAATGAACGGGAGGAGAATATTCACCGAGTTCATTTCATGCATGTGTGACCGTGCCCTGTTGTGTCTCATTCTGTGATTTTTTTGTTTTTCGTTTTCATTGATCAGAGCAGGGTTACTGTACCCTGGAAATCCAGAGTTCTTGCGAGAGCACAATTTGAATTTGCTCAGCGAGTCACTCTGGCAATCAGTAATGATGCTCATTACCCATGCCCTTGTAGCTGAGCTGCACCAATCACATCAGTGTATCTGATAAAGGCAGGCCAGAGGCAAGCTAAACAGATGACGACAACACTGCGACGACGAAGTCCGGAATCAGTCAGTAAACATTGTAAGATGGCTACGGATGAACACCAGTTGTTTGAAACAGCTTTGGCTGCTACAATGAACGAGTTAGACTTGGCTTTTTCTCTAAAAGAGGAACAGAAGACAGCGCTCAAGTCTTTCCTTCGCAAGAAGGACGTTTTTGCTGTTTTGCCGACCAGATACGGCAAGAGTCTAATCTACCAGTTAGCTCCGTTGGTAGCTAAGCGTATACGTCACCCTGTGTATTGTTCTGATTGGTTGTAGTGTTATCCAATTGCGTGCAGTGATATTTTCAAATGTATGCTTGGTGCCGCCCCTCGAGTTGGGCCATTTTCATTACTCATAGCCAGACCCTAAATCTTTCTAGATTTGGGTCTGGATTTCCAGGCTAGGGTTACTGGCTGTGGTCTGATCTATTTGAAGAATGTGTGTTTTCAGGCATACAGATAGTAGAAATTTTATTATTTATTTCTTTTCTTAGAAAAAAGAAGTCATTTACTACTACAAAATGCTTAACTCGGTGGCTTAGTGGATTAGTGGATAGAGTAGGCGCCCCATGTACAAGGCTGTTGCCACAGCAGCCCAGGCTCAAGTCCAGCCTGTGGCCCTTTGCTGCATGTCATCCCCCCTCTCTCTCCCTCCCCCTCTCACACTTGGCTGTCCTGTCCATTAAAGGCAAAATGCCCAAAAAAACATCTAAAAAAAAAAAAAAAAAAAAATGCTGAAGTCAGTGGTATTAAAGTCAAGTTGCAAGTCTTGTCTGATTTTGTCAAGTTTAGTTTAAGGTTGTAAGTGTGGCATCACTTCCAGGAAAGTAAGCCATCAAGGCTAACATGTTTCCAAAGTCTACCAGATTTTTATGTGACTACTAATGTCAAACAGTAGTTGCCATTACACAGAAAAAAAGTGGATACTTGGGAAGAAAAACTTCTGACTAAGAAGCTGAATAATAAACCAAATGTCCCTAATTTGAAGTTTTTATTTGGGGACTAATAACCCATCCTGCTGTCAATTGGTCTGGTCAGTCGCCTGTATAACACCATAGTAACCACTTGAAGGGAAATGTGCGCTCATGTCTCTGCTTTACTCGTTCAGTGTGATCGTCGCCTCAGTTAAACCTGTTGATGGTCAGGGTTGCTGCCTCTCAGGCTGCCTGTCAGGAAATCCGGTAGTCAAAGGTATCCTTCTCCATGTAGTCCGTCCAGGTGGAGGACGGCATGCTCCGGTACGGGTCCAGAAGGATCCGGAAACAACGAACGATCAGCAGGCCCAAGAAGATAAAGAGGATGAGGACGAAGACGAAGGCCGCCCTCTGCTCAAGTGTGAGGAAGGATGTGGACGCTGAGGAGGAGGAGGAGGAGGAGGAGGAGAAGTCTGATTCAGAGGCAGAGAACGTGCTGCTGTAGATGTCGTCAGCCATGTTGGGATGGACAGTTGGTTTAGATGATCTTCCTCTGTCCAGTGAGAGAGCATCCACAGGAGAACATTGTTTTTGTAGAAGAAGAGGGAGAGGAGATGCCTGCAGAGAAAACAAACAGAAACTGGATTTAGACACATGAATGCGAGAAATTAAAGTTCAGTAAGGACCACTTAAGATAACTTTAAGAAAACTTTATTTCCATTTGCAGTATTGTATTTGGTGGTATGGCTCTGTTCTGGGGCCTCTCTGCCTTTCCTTGGGTCTATGAAGGAAAAGCAGAGAGAGCACACCCCTCTGCCCTTCCACATACATACATGGAAAGCCTAAAGGTGGATTTTTACTTGTGTGTCTAGAGCCTACGCATGTGGCTTAGCATTTATACTTGTGCGGTGGTGTGTCTGTGTCACTCTGCAGTTACACCTCCAAAACACTAGTCGACAGTGGGGTTTCTGTGAAGTGCTGTACAGTTAGTTGATTCAAAACACACCCAAAAGACACATTAAACATGGCTTAACAGAGACAATTTCAAACACAACTACACAAATCAGCTTAATTATATATTGCAGGATTCAGAGGCAAAACACTTGTCTGTTGCTGGACACATTCTCCCCACAAATACAACATGCTAATGTTATTAGCATAAGCCAATGGCATTTTACATTATATAGATTAGCCTAGCGGCTAGCGGAGATTTCCTCTACTCATATGAAGCCAGAGACAACAGCAACATTTAACAAAGATAATATACTTTAATATACTACATATTTTCTGAACAAATACAACATGCTAACATTATTAGCACAAGCCCTTGGCAATTTACATTGTTTAAGCCCAGCAACTAGAAAAGATTTCCTCTACTCATATGAAACCAGGATAAATTACAAAGTCTTAAAATGTTATTTTGTGGGGGCTTTACTGTTTTAACAGTTTATTGTTTCTTATCTGTGAAATAAAAGTAAATAAAAGCTTTGTTTCCACTGAAAGAAATGGTTTTCATCTTACAAAAATAGACAGGAGGCCTACGTCATTACAACATGTAGTTACATTTCTGGGGAGGTGCACATAGACGCAGAGCCTATGCCGTAGGTACAGCGTCGATTTGATGCAGAAGGATAAATCCCACTCAAGATTGAGAGAGCAAACCTCCCTGCCCTTCCAGGCCATATGTGGAAAGCCTTAAGACAGAGAGATAACACCTCTCTGCTCTTCCATGTGCTGGCATGGAGAGCCAAAACAGGGAGAGCGGCAGCAAAGACCCCCTGGGAACAGAACAGGGCATCAGTGACAAATGAAATGACACTGATAAGTCAGACACAATATAAAAAGAAGGAGCTGGGGTGGAGGTGGGTGGCAAAGCTGCTTACAGAGGAAGCAGCAACAGTAGACAGGCCAAAGCAGTTTAAATAGGGCCCCCTGAATCCAATTTGCTGATTGGTTATGTAAAAAGGACTGATAAAGAATAAAATCCAAACCGTTTGAGTAATGACAAAATTATTCAGAAGATCTTTTCAGCAGGGGTTGGCCTGTGATGTGTGCGAGTTTGAAGCTAATAAGATAAACAGTGGGCCATATTAGTGTGTCTAGGTGGCATGAAGACATTCAGGAGATTTTGTGGCACGTCACATTTAAGAACCCATAAAATCCAAACCGTTCGAGTAATGACAAAGTTATTCAGAGGATCTGTTCAGCAGGGGTTGAGCTGTCATGTGTGCGAGTTTGTCTTTTCTCTCCTAGGGATTTAGTCTGATTGCCTTCAAATTTGTTACAGACCATCTAGAGGCCATGCTGATCAAAAGTTGCTAAAGCAATGTCTGTAGGTCAAAGGGCGTGGCTGCTAGGGCGTGACAAATTTTGGCGACTTTATATACAATCGAATTTGGAACAGCTCTCACTCCCACATACTTGATCCTAGCAGCTTCAAACTTGCTGGACATGATGATGGCTCTGCCCTGAATGCCCCGATATGTTAATTTCCCACCTTACTCATAGCACCCCCCAGTAGTAACAGGAAGTGACCAGTTTTTACTTTAACATGTACTGATGCCACAAACTTGACCTCATCAATTTCATTCCACTTCTAATGTATGCAGAACAAGTTGGTGACGCTACTTTATGAACGCTGTGAATCTACGTCTAATGGCGTCCGCGTGATGGCATGGCGACTATCGACCCCTCGCCACCAAATACGTTTGGCTTTTTGATGGCTTCAGTGACCTTATATTCTCATGAAAATTGAAAAAAAATGAAAGTCTTTGCCACCAATGGTCTACTCCAAACAGGAAGTCACCCATTTTGATTTAAACTTTTTATTTGGCGTTGCATTTGTGATTTCCACAACCTTGTATTTTAACAAACTCCTCCTACAGATTTTGTAAAATCAACTTCAGATTTGGTACAGATCATCCTGAGACCATGCTGATCAAAAGTTATTAAAAGCTTTTCAGTATGTCATGGGGCATGGCCGCTATGGCGTCGCCATACTTGATGCATTGCCAAGCATCAAATTCCTAAATTCAAAAACTCACCAAAGTTTGCACACGCGTTTGGTCTGGTGAAAAATTTGATATTTTGGCAGCGTTGTATGTGGACGGGGCCAAATGGCAACATAGCGCCCCCTAGAAAATTTCATGCCTCGAGCCCCACCTGTGAGTTTCACCTACACGCCTGAAAATTGAAATGTTGATAGAACATGCCAAGACGCACAAAAAATCCGCTTGGACCCATGCCCTAAACCCCATGCCCTATTTTGATTTGAAGTTGTGACATTTTTGAACGAACTCCTCCTAGGGATTTCGTCCGATCAACTTCAAATTCAGTACAGATCATCTAGAGGCCATGCTGATCAAAAGTTATTAAAACAATGTTAGTAGGTCAAAGGGCATGGCTGCTAGGGCGTGACAAATTTTGGCGACTTTTTGTTTTCTCTCCATCGAATTTCGAATGGCTCTCCCGCCCACATACTTGATCCTAGCAACTTCAAACTTGCTGGACATGATGATGGCTCCACCCTAAACTCCCCGATATGTAAATATCCCACCTTACTCATAGCGCCCCCCGGGGGTAACAAGAAATTACCAGTTTTTACTTTAACAAGTACTGATGCCACAAACTTGACCCCATCAATTTCATTCCACTTCTAATGCATGTAGAACAAGTTGGTAAAGCTACCTTATGAACGCTGTGAAGCATCTAATGGCGTCCGTGTGGCGGCATGGTGACTATTGATCCCTCGCCACCAAATACGTTTGGCTTTTTGATGGCTTCAACAACCTCATATCCTCATGAAAACTGATACACAATTCAAGAATGGAGAGCTCTTACATCTGATAGGGGCGTCGCCCATGGGGGGCACAAAATGCTTCTAAAGCACCCCCTTGAAATTTTCAAAAAACCCTCCCCATAGAGTTTTTTTTGGAGTAGGAAGATGAAAATTTGTAAGTTGCAAAGACGCACAAAAAAGTCTTGGCGGCGATTTTGTGATTTCCACAGATTTTGTCCAATCAACTTCAGATTTGGTACAGATCATCCTGAGACCATGCTGATCAAAAGGTATTAAAAGCTTTTCAGTATGTATAGGGGTGTGGCCGCTATGGTGCTGCCATATTTGATGCATCGCCATGCATATTCAAGGAACTCTCTCTCCTACATACTTCATCCTAACTGCTTCAAAATGTCTGTACATGATAAAAGCCCCACCCCGCACACCTTCTATTCTCATACTCACTCTAACTCATAGCGCCCCCTTGTGGAAACAGGAAATGCCATATTTTTATATTGATAAACACAAACTCCATTCTGAACTACATTTTGTGGCTACATCCTACCCTGTTTGTCTCAAGATTTCTCGAGCTCAGACAGACCGTGCATCTTGCCTAAACGCTTCATAGAGAAGACGTCAAACAAAGACAAAAACCTAAAGAATGTCTAAACGTTACCTACCATGGATCCGGTACTGCAGATCTACCCAACCGATTCAGACGGCGATCCATTCGATGATCTGTTTGACACCGGTCCACCAGACTTGCTGCAGCAACCAGACCGCAGCCAAACACACTGGCATAGACGCTTGCGTTCAGTGGTCAGCGTACCTCAGTCCCGGCGTCTCCATTCAAGCTCCGCCAACGAGATCTCTCCGACTCTGACTCAGACCTCCTCTCCTCCTTCAGCGAGGACCAGACACCGCGGGCACGGGCTTAGGAGCCAGCTCCAACCCTCTCCTCATCGGCAGCTGATCCCATCACCTAGGCTTCCAGCTCCCAGCTCTTCACCACGGTGCACCTGCGGTGCACCCTCATCTGCAAGTCGGCAGTCTCCGCGTCCTCAAAATTGAGCCCAATATCAGAGACTGGACCGTCACTCGCCTACAACGTTTCCTGTGGAGCGAGGGCATCCCATTTCACCGCAACACCAACAAAGCCACACTATTTCGACTGTATTCAGCCTCTATCAACACAGCAACAGACTCCATACTTCCCGCTCTTCCAGCTTCCTCACCCGTGCCACCAACTGCCGGTGTCGTCAGGCGTGACGTCGCTGCCTCAGCCACAGCCTGCATCATCAGCCCCCTCTGGTGGGGGCCAGGTTGTATGTCCCCCTGTGCCTGCTTCTTCTGTTCCTGAATTCTCTCAGATGATTTCAGCTTTCTTTTCATCCCTGTCTTCGCAGGCTTCACAAAATCCCTGTGTACATACATCCTTTCATCCCATCATCCCTTCCTCTACCCTTTCCTTCAGCCATTCCCAGCAACACGGCTTCTGCTCCTCTTTTTCCTGCAATAGCCAACGCAGCAGCAGGAGAGCCTCAGTCAGCAACTCAAGGGGTCCCACCACAGGCTAACCAATTCGGTGATCTCCAGCCTCCTCCTTTACTTCCAACTGGTCTATCCTTTCCCCCTTCCCTCCCTATCCCCACCCCATCCCTTTCCCAACACCCAAATGTATTTTCTCATTGTACTGGCAATTTCACCCTCGCCACAGCAGCACCAGCCAGCTTCATCTGTTTATCGCCCTTCTCCCATCTCTCCTGCACTACGCCAACAGATTCTCACTGGTAATTACGTAGATTTAGCCCAGCTTCTTAAGCCATCAGTCATTGACACTAATCAGCTCAGGGAAGTGCAGACAAACTTCAGCTCCATGCAACTCCGCCACTCACTACCCTCACAGTCTAAAGACCTAACCCCCACAGAATTTGCCTTCTCTTTTTCTCTCTACCGAGCTGTCATCTGTTCTTCATTTCACACACGGAGAGCAGAGCTGGATGATTATCTATCTATCATGCTCAACATGGCCCTACGTTTTGGAGGGACAGGGTTTTACAGTTACCATGTGCACTTCGCTAACCAAGCAGCTGGCTGGATACAGCAATTTAACCAGGGAACATACTGGGGCACCCTTGACTCTGAACTCTACTGCCGCATATTAGCAGCCCGCACATCCCTCTCCTGCGAGCTATGTGGAGCCCCTTCTCACCCTGCCGCACCCCCACCTCCCATCATTCCTAGACCCGCTAACATACATCCTTCGGTCAATGTCCCCATGCCAAAGGGGGTCGACAGACGGAGAAGGCCAATCCTCTACCAGGGTGGCAGGATGGTGTGCAACAATTTCAACCACCTGGGCTGCGCTCTTTCCAACTGCTGCCTCCTGCATGTCTGCTCCTTCTGCGGCGGTGCCAGTAGCACCTGCTGCAGACCAACTTGTACAGCACCTCAGCAGCCCCGTTCAGGTAAATGTCCTTGCCACTGCTCTACAAAACCATCCTGATAGACAGCTTGTTCATTTTCTTAAAGATGGCTTCACACATGGTTTTCATCCCGGTATGGCAGTTCTCCATGACATTTTCCACATCTGTCACAACCTCCAGTCTGCTCTTGCAGAACCTCACACTGTTGGCTGAAAAGGTCAAAGAAGGATTCATGATAGGCCCGTTCGATATTCCTCCTTTTCCACTGTTCCGCATCAGCCCAATAGGTGTTGCCACTCGCAAATACTCTGGAAAAAAAAGAGGCTAATTATGGACCTATCTTCTCTCACACATTTCAAGCATCAACAGTGTCATTCCCAGTCTGGATTTCTCCATGCAATACGCAACCATCGACCATGCCATCACCCTCATTCGGCTAGCAGGATGTGGAGCTTGGCTTTCTAAAGCAGACATCACCAGTGCATTCAAAGTTTTGCCCATGCATCCTGACTTCTGGTGTTTTTTCGGTGTTTGCATATTATTTTTCTGTGCGCCTTACCTTTGGCTGCAACAGCAGTCCTAAGATCTTTGATTCTCTTTCAGAAGCCCTATGCTGGATCCTTACTAACAACCACAGGCTCCCTTACATTCTCCATCTTCTCTACGATTTTCTCGTCGTCACTCCACCATCCTCACCTCCTTGCCATGGGCTCAATACGCTCACTAATGCTTTCTCTGAACTTGGCATCCCTCTTTCCGAGGAGAAAACATCAGGACCTGGCACTTCCATTGAGTTCTTAGGCATCACCCTGGACTCAATTTCCTTCCAAGCATCTCTGCCCTTGGAGAAAATAAAGCGCATCTCTCTGCTTCTGTCAAATTACCTCCTAGCAGACAGATGCACCAAATGCCAGCTGTTAGTCCTCCTTGGCCATCTCAATTATGCCATCCGCATAATCTGCTGCTGCCATTCCCTCTCTCCACGATAGGGTCATTCTAGACGATGCCTGCAAAATGGAAATGCGTATGTGGCTACATTTCCTATCTTCTTGGAACGGCATTTCCTTCTTCTACGACGACTTCATCACCTAGCCTGAGGACATTCAACTTTTCACAGACGCGGCTCCCTTCACAGGTTTTGGCGGCTACTATGGAGGGAGATGGTCTGCATCTGCTTGGCCCCCAGAGTTCGAATCCCTCAACTCAGAGTCCTGCTCTCCTTCCTCTGTGCTTCACGAGCTGTATCCCATCATAATAGCAGCCATTCTTTGGGGGCACGAATTGTCTAGGAAGTCCATACTTATCCACTCCGATAACACCGCAGTTGTAGAGATCCTGAACAAAGGTTGATCTCATTCTTTAGCCATCATGCAGTTCTTGGGCAGACTCACCTTATTCTCAGCTCAACACCAGTTCATCCTCCGGGCAGCCCACGTTCCCGGTCCTCATAACAATATTGCTGACTCACTGTCTCGCTTCTCGTTCCAGAAATTCAGACACTTGGCCCCAGAATCGGATCTTCAACCAACACCTATCCCACCGTTTTCAGCCACAATATTCAACTAGCACCACAGCTGTCAAACCTCTCTCATGCTTCATAAGAAGCCATCCTTAACAGTCTCTCCCCAAGCACACTCTCTGCCTATCTAACTGGCTGGAATTGCTTCAAGGCATATCACTCCACCTACCAGCTGCCTTTTCCCTCTCTGGACATCATGTCCATCTGCAATTTCATCACCCATGCTCATTCCATCCAAAAAATACGGTCCCCCACCATCCAGACCTACTTGGCAGGAATCAACTTCTTCATCAAACTAGTCACTGGCTTCCATTGTCCTTCAACCTCCCATTCTCATGTTACTATGTTAATAAAAGGCCTGCGCAAACAGGAACCGGCTCTCCCAGCTAGGCGTTTGCTACTCACTTCAGACTGATGGTACTGACATGCTGACGTATTGCGGTAAGTGAGTTTTGTCATTTCCGGTGTTTCTGTGACAGTGTCTCTGTACTCCAGTGAATTCTACTAGCCTGCTTTCTGCTTTCTCACTTCAGGTGTTTTAACATCTACTTCAAGTCTTGTTCTGTTCAACTTGTTCTGTTTAAGCACTTATAGCTCTCCTTCTTTTTATGACTTCCCTGCTAATCTCTTAGCTGTTGTTTGCATGTTACTAGCCTTGGTAGCTACATTAGCTTAACAGTTAGAGATAGCTTCTCCTTCTGCTCTTTCTTGCTCGGTGTGCCAAATGTTTAGCTATGCCTCTGCCTCCTTTAGCGACAGTGTTAATTGTAACAAGTGTAGCTTATTTGCTGTGTTGGAGGCGAGGCTTAATGGATTAGAAGCACGGCTCCGCACCATGGAAAATCATTCAGTAGCTGCAGTAGTTAGCTAGTCCCCTGTAGCCAGTACGGAGCCACAAAGCATAGTCTCCGCTAGCGGTCCTCTGGTAACACCCATTCAGCCGGGAGGCTGGGTAACTGTTGGTGAGAAGCGCAACTCCAAGCCGAAGCCCACGACTTACCACCAGCCTGTTCACGTTCCCACCGCTTTTCCCCGCTCAGTGACACACCCGCTGAGGATAAAACTCTGGTTATTGGCAGCTCTATTCGGAGGAACGTGAAGTTAGCAACACCAGCGGCCATAGTCAAATGTATCCCTGGGGCCAGAGCGGGCGACATTGAGTCAAATTTAAAACTGCTGACTAAAGCTAAATGTGGATTTAGTAAGATCGTTATTCACATCGGCAGCAATGACACCCGGTTACGCCAATCGGAGGTCACTAAAATTAATATTGCCTCGGTGTGTGAATACGCAAAAATGATGTCGGACTCCGTAGTTTTCTCTGGACCCCTCCCAAATCTGACCACTGATGACACATTTAGCCGCATGTCATCATTTAATCGCTGGCTGTCCAGGTGGTGTCCAGCAAACAATGTGGGTTTCGTTAATAATTGGCAAACTTTCTGGGGAAAACTTATTAGTCTTATTAGGAGAGATGGCATTCATCCCACTTTGGACGGAGCTGCTCTCATTTCTAGGAACCTGGCAAATTTTATTAGTAATTCAAATCCCTGACAACCCAGAGTTGAGATCAGGACTCAGAGTCGCCGTCCTATACGCGTCTCTGAGCTTCTAGTGCAGTTACCCACCCATAGTTTTCATAGTTTTATACAAACAGCGTCTGTCCCCTGACCACCTAAATTATTTAAATCTAAAATTAAACATAGAGTTGTGCATAACAACCTCATAAAAATTAAAACTTCTTCTGTGACAGAAAGACAGAACAGGAGAATTAAATGCGGACTGTTAAATATCAGGTCTCTATCGTCTAAAGCAGTGTTAGTAAACAAATTAATATCAGATAATCATATTGATTTACTCAGTCTCACTGAAACCTGGCTGTGTCAAGATGAATACGTTAGTCTAAATGAATCCACTCCTCCCAGTCATAATAATACCCACATTCCTCAAGGCAGCGGCCGAGGAGGGGGAGTTGCAGCCATTTTTAACTCTAGCCTGTTAATCAGTCCTAAACCTAAACTAGATTATAATTCATTTGAAAGCCTTGTTCTTAGTCTTTTACATCCGACCTGGAAAACCTCGCAGCCACTTTTATTTGTTATAGTGTACCGTGCTCCTGGCCCGTATTCTGAATTTGTATCTGAATTCTCAGAGTTTTTATCCAGTTTATTTCTTAAATCAGATAAAGTTATTATTGTAGACGATTTTAACATTCATGTCGATGTTGATAATGACTCCCTGGCTTCCGCGTTTATCTCATTATTAGACTCCATTGGCTTCAGTCAGGGTGTACATGAACCCACTGACTGTTTTAACCATACCCTCGATCTACTTCTGACATATGGAATTGAAATTGATAACCGAACGGTCTTTCCACAGAATCCCTCGCTATCGGATCATTATTTGATTTCTTTTGATTTCTTTTTACTTGATTACACGCCACTCAGCAACAGTTACTATACTAGATGTTTATCAGATACGTCTAGTGCTGTTGCAAAATTTAAGGAAATGATTACTCCGTCGTTAAATTCAATATCATGTCCTTCAGTAACAGAGGTTTCCCGTACCGACTTCAACCTCTCCCGAATTGATCATCTTGTCGATAGCGCCGTAAGCTCACTGCGAACAATACTCAACTCTGTAGCTCCTCTTAAAAAGAAGTTAACAAAACAAAGGAAGTTCGCTCCTTGGTGTAACTCTCAAACCCGTAAGTTAAAACAAATGTCGTGAAAATTTGAAAGGAATTGGCGATTAACCAAACGCGAAGAATCTTGTTTAATCTGGGCAGACAGTCTCAAAACGTTTAAGAGGGGCCTCCGCAATGCCAGAGCAAACTATTACTCAGCTTAATAGAAGACAACAAGAATAACCCCAGGTTTCTTTTCAGCACTGTAGCCAGGCTGACTGAGAGTCAAAGCTCTATTGAGCCTTGTATTCCTTTAGCCCTTAGCAGTAATGATTTCATGAGCTTTTTTAATGACAAAATTCTAACTCTTAGAGGCAAAATTCATGACCTCCTGTCCTCAGATAGTACCTATCCATCCTCAAACACAGCTGTAAGACCTAATATATATTTAGATTGCTTCTCCCCAATTTCTCTTCAAGAATTGACCGCAGTGATTTCTTCATCTAAATCATCAACGTGTCTCTTAGACCCCATCCCAACTAGGCTACTTAAGGAGGTCTTACCTTTAGTTAACACATATATTAGATATGATCAATATATCCTTATTAACAGGCTATGTACCATGGTCTTTTAAGGTAGCTGTAATTAAACCTCTCCTAAAAAAGCCCACCAGATCCAGAGGTGTTAGCCAACTATAGACCAATATCTAATCTTCCCTTTCTTTCAAAGATCCTTGTGAAAGTAGTTGCAGACCAGCTGTGTGATTTTCTCCATGATAATAATTTATTTGAGGAATTTTGAGTCAGGATTTAGAGTGCATCATAGCACTGAGACAGCACTAGTTAAAATTACAAATGACCTTCTGATTGCTTCGGACAAAGGACTCGTCTCTGTACTTGTTTTATTAGATCTTAGTGCAGCGTTTGACACTACTGACCATCAAATTCGGCTACAGAGACTGGAACACTTCATTGGCCTAAAAGGTTCTGCACTAAGCTGGTTTAAATCTTATTTATCTGATCATTTTCAGTTTGTTCACGTTCATAATGAATCATCCTTACGTACTAAAGTTTGTTTTGTAGTTCCGCAAGGTTCTGTGCTCGGACCAATCCTATTTACCCTATATATGCTTCCTTTAGGTAACATCATTAGAAATCACTCTGTAAATTTCCATTGTTATGCGGATGATACACAGTTGTATTTATCTATCAAGCCAGAAGAAAGTAATCAGTTAACTAAACTTCATAGTTAATTGTTGTTGTTGTTATGCCTTGAAGACATAACAACCTGGATGAGTAGCAATTTCCTTATGTTAAAGTCAGAACAAAGAACAAAACTGACGTTCTTGGCCCCAAACAACTCAGAGACTCTTTATCTGAAGACACAGTTTCTCTGGATGGCATTGCATCTCTCGTGTCCTATTACTGTATCTTGCTAACTCGGCCATTCTGGATGTCACTAACTTGGCTTCTTCTCCGGAGCCTTTGTGCTCCACTGTCTGTCAGGTTAACTCGTATCGCAGCGGTGCCTGGATAGTGTGACGTGTGTGGTTGTGCTGCTGCTGTGGTCCTGCCAGATGACTCCTACTGCTGCTGCTGTTATCATTAGTCATACTTCTACTGTTATTATACACATATAATTATTGTCACATATGTATACTATAAGATATTAATATATACTTTCAACATATTGTACCACAATAGCCAGAGCTATAATTATAATATCATTACTTTAATTAATGTTGTTGTAAGTTACTGTGATTACCGTCTGTCCTGCATCTCTCTCTGTCTCTGTCTCTCTCTCTCTGTCACATTGTGTCATACAGATTACTGTTAATGTATGATGCTGATCTGTTCTGTGCGACATCTATTGCACGTCTGTCCGTCCTGGAAGAGGGATCCCTCCTCAGTTGCTCTTCCTGAGGTTTCTACCGTTTTTTTTCCCCGTTAAAGGGGTTTTTTTGGGGGGAGTTTTTCCTTATCTGCTGTGAGGGTCCTAAGGACAGAGGGATGTCATATGCTGTAAAGCCCTGTGAAGCAAATTGTGATTTGTGATATTGGGCTTTATAAATAAAATTGATTGATTGATTGATTGATTGACCTTCTCAGCCTCTGCATTCGCTCCCTTCGTTCAAGCTACATATCTCCTATGGTTGACCTAACCCTAGAATCCATGTTTCAGCTGGCTTTTTTCGGATTCCTGAGGTGCTCTGAATTTGCCCCGACTTCATCCGTCTATAATCCTTCTCATCACCCCAGTCTATCTGACATAACCATCCACCTGCTGACTCATTCATATTCACGCTCCGAAGGAGCAAAACAGATCAGTTGGGAATTTCTTTCCCTATCTACTTATTCAACCTCAAATCCTACCTCAGCCCATACGAGCCACTGACCAAATACATCAGCTCCAGGTATGGCATCACCTCAACACCCACTCTTTCTCACTGAAACAGGAAAAATGGCCAATCGATTCTGGTTCTAGAAACACTTACACCAAGTCCTATGCATTTCAGGCGTACCTCCAGAACTCTATTCTAGCCACTCCTTCCGCATTGGCGCAGCATCCACAGCAGCCAGACTAGGCATCTCAGACCAAACCTTTCAGGTCAAAGGCCGCTGGTCATCCCAAGGATATCGCTCCTACATCCGCAACAATCTTAATGATCTCTGTCAAGCTCATGTTCAAATCAGTTCAATTTAAATCTGACTCTTTTGGGGGCCACTGATCAGCTTGGGTGGATATATATGCCTGAGACGGAACCCCCACACTTAGTCTCCCTCCGCCCGGGCTCCAATACATCCTCCCAGACCAGCCTAACAGATGACATCTTCTCTCTACCTCACCCACATCCATTCATCTATTATCAACATTCAATAACTCCTGTATTCCATTAAACCTTTAAACAACATATTGTTGTGGCGTGGTTCTTGCTATTGAAATGTAGTTAACCTGTTAACTTAGGTTCGGGAGCAGAACCACGTCTCAACCACACCTCTAATCACCTGCCAAGCCTACTTATGCTGGGTCAACCCATCCTACCCTGTTTGTCTCAAGATTTCTTGACCCACCCTCCCTTTCCCTTCCCTTCCCTTCATCCTTCCAACTTCTGACCTCATCCCTACCCTCATCCCTTCATTCCCTCATCCCATCATCCTCCTACCTCATCCCCTCCCTCATCCCTTCATCCTCCTACCTCATCCCTTCCCTCATCCCTTCACCCCCTAATCCCATCATCCTCCTACCTCATCCCTACCCTCATCCCTTCATCCCTTCATCCTCCTACCTCATCCCTTCATCCCCTCATCCCATCATCCTCCTACCTCATCCCTACCCTCATCCCTTCATCCTCTCAACCCTTCACCCCTTCCTTCCTATTCAGTCTGGTGCATACCTTGCCCATGTCTCATTCTAAGCACTGTCTGGGGGCCAGTGATCAGCTCGGGTGGATATATATGCCTGAGACGGAACCCCCACACTGAGTCTCCCTCTGCCCAGTCTCCAGTACATCCTCCCAGACCAGCCTAACAGATGACATCTTCCCTCTACCTCACCCACCTCCATTCATCTATTATCAACATTCAATAACTCCTGTATTCCATTAAACCTTTAAACAACTTATTTTTGTGGCGTGGTTCTTGCTAGTGAAATGTAGCTAACCTGTTGACTTAGGTTTGGGAGCAGAACCACATCTCAACCACACCTCTAATCACCTGCCAAGCCTACTTATGCTGGGTCAACCCATCCTACCCTGTTTGTCTCAAGATTTCTCGACCCACCCTCCCTTTCCCTTCTCTTCATCCTTCCAACTTCCGACCTCATCCTTACCCTCAACCCTTCATCCCCTCATCCTCCTACCTCATCCCTTCAACCCCCTCATCCCATCATCCTCCTACCTCATCCCTACCCTCATCCCTTCATCCCCTCATCCCATCATCTTCCTACCTCATCCTTACCCTCATCCCTTTACCCCTTCCTTCCTCTTCAATCCAGTGCATACCTTGCCCATGTCTCATTCTAGGCACTGTCTGGGGGCCAGTGATCAGCTCCGGTGGATATATATGCCTGAGACGGAACCCCCACACTGAGTCTCCCTCCACCCGGTTTCCAGTACATCCTCCCAGACCAGCCTAACAGATGACATCTTCCCTCTACCTCACCCACATCCATTCATCTATTATCAACATTCAATAACTCCTGTATTCCATTAAACCTTTAAACGACATATTGTTGTGGTGTGGTTCTTGCTAATGAAAGATACTTGTTCTCACGTATAGAGCCCTCTACAGTCAGGCACCTGAATACATTAGTGATCTCCTCCATCCATATATTGTCAGTAGGTCCCTTAGGTCTTTGAAACAGGACCTACTGGCTGTCCCCTGCACCAGACTGAAAACAAAAGGTGATTGTGCCTTTGAAGTAATGACTCCAACAGTATGGAACTCGTTTCTCGTCGCATGACGTGGTGCGTACTGCCGCATTCCAAAAGTTGAACTGTGTTTATCTATGGGCACAGTCATTGCACCCCGTAAAAGAGGCGCTCGGGAACACATTGCGCTGCTCTGGTGTTTGAGCGTGCCTGCCACGCATCTACATCAACACATTCTCATTCCAACCTTGTCACATATTGACGCTTAGTCATGGACTTTCCACATCCACATACAACATGCAAGGTGCCCTGGGTGTGTTGGTTGTTGAAGTTCTGGGACGTCATGTCAACTTCTGCCTGTTACATGTATTGTCTTTTTTAAATTGTCTTCTTTATTCTGGTATTTCTAGTTGGCTGATGAATACAGTCAAAAGCTCCAGAACAGTTATATTGTGTTTTTATCAATAGAGAGAAGTGGTTGATTTTCTCATTCACTTCAATACAGTCAGTCTGATGATGGCAGCCTCTGGAGGAACTGCAGCTAATGATGCTCTCACTGTTGCCTTGTTTATTGGGACGGTGACTCTGATTGACAGTATTTTGATTAATTAGTTATCTTTTTAAATTTGGACAGTGAGATTTAAAAAAAAGAAAAACCTCAGAGTTGACAAAATGGGGCGATTATATCATGTGCAGTATCGCCACGGTGACGGCTGCAAAATCCACACAGTCTTATCAGTCGCTAGGCTGAGAGAGAGGAGGGAGACAGACCTCAGTAACCGTGGCAACCGCAGCACGCACTGTGGTCACTGCAGTCTCAACACACACACACACACACACACACACACACACACACACACACACAGATGTCATATTTAAGACATTTCAGTAACTTTCATCAGTTCATTAAGACCCCAGTTACTAAAAACTGATGATTCTTCATTCACATTTATAAATTATGTTTAATTGAGATCCCTATAATTAATATCTGATCACATCACACACACACACACACACACACAAACCTGATTTTCAGTACAGCATCGTATTGACTTCCATTACTTTGCTGCTCTGCGCCTGTTCTCCATCCCTCCTCACTTTAACATGGACTGAATTTTCAGTCTTCAGTCTCACACACACACACACACACACACACACACACTCTCAGAGTGATGTGCTGGGTCAGTTTGCCGCCCACAGACTGTTCTTGCAGCAGCAGTTTTAGACAGACGGCAACAGGTTGAAACAGGAAACAGGGATAAAATGAGGTGTGTGCTTGTTAGGGCTGCTAGATATTCAAATTTTAATCTAGATTTCGATTTGGGCTTTCAATGATTATGAATAAAAAATAATCAACATAAAATGATTATGCACTTCTTGTCAGTTTACTCTCGTTGTCTTGTGTTGCAAATCAAACGCAAACTGAAGCCACGCATGTGCAATACTGCCCCCTCCTCTCCTCTCCTCTATTCACTCCACTAGCCAGTCAAGTAGGTGAAATCGAATAATGTGAGGGGCAGGTGATTGCCTAAGATTTCAAAAACAACGTGCGGAAAATGGCAGAGGGAATGCGAGAGAGATTGGTCTGTGTGTGTGTGTGTGTGTGTGTGTGTGCGTGTGTGCGCACGTGTGTATGTGTGTGTGCAAATAATCGTGATTATGAGTTTTTCCATAATCGAGCAGCCCTAGTGCTTGTGTGCATGTGTGTGTTTGATATGTGTGAGGGCGTGGAGAAATTACACATTTTGTATATAAATTTAAATGACGATTTTGCTCCATGTAGAAATCAATTTGATGATGTAACACCTCTGTGGTTGAGGTGTGGTTATGTTAAGAGAAACACAATGGTTTTGGTTAAAAATGGCTGCTTAGCTTTTATTGTCATGGTTACAGTATTAAACACAAGGTTATGGTAAGAAACCAACATTGACTGGAAGTGAGCAGCAGTCTCTGTTGTTAAAACCAATTTTTTGGTTCTTTTTTTGTCTTTATGACAATGTCACCTGGCTTCCTTCTTTACTTACTGTGACTAAGTAAATAACTAACTAGGCCCTATTTCAGAAAACAGGATTAGTGAAAACTCTGAGTATGTTAAGCTTGAGATGAGGGAAACTCTGAGTTTTCCTTTTCACAAAGCCAGTTTAGCGTAACCCTGAGTCAGTTACTATGGCAACATACTCAGTGAAGCAAACCTGCTGGCTCGCAGGTTTGCTTCATCTACTGTAAGTCTGAGACTGATTGCCCGGTGAGACAGGTCTTTTCATGAATTAAGTCGTGGACATTGAGGCACAGTTTATTCAGAGGCTGCTGCATGAGGAGATGGTGATTAGACCCTGCTTGGATGTCTTATCGTTCCCGGAGGAGTGTCTATCCACCTTATTTTCAAACACGGAACTAAATAGTGATCAACTTCCGTTTTTTTGTGCGTGACTTCCAGTCAGCCGCTTTCCCTCATGCTTTCCCTTACCGGAGCTAACGATGCAAGCTAATTTTTTTTTCAATTTTCAGTTGTTTATGTTAGTCAATCAGTTAGTTAGTTAGTTAGTCTGTGTATTTTGTATAGATAACTGTGCCCACGTTTCTGTTATAATGGAAATTTATTCCCTCTAAACGCGAATAAATTGCACGTCAATCATAAACTATGAACCAAAAAAGCACAATCTATCCCGAGTGAGACAAACTGCTTGATCCCCGTCTCCAGTGTACCAGCAGAGAACCTGCAGAACCGAATCAGTGAAAAAACACACCGGGCTAAGCCTCTCTATCTGAGCAGCTGAAGCTGCGGCTCGCACCCTCAACACACAGACGGTGCTTCTGCATGCCAGCCAAATGTGTGCGCAACTGTGAGAAATAAATATGTGAGGTGTACACTGCTTTTCTATCTTTTTTTCCCTTTTCTTTCTTTCTTTCTGTCAGCGACATACACTCCTAACACAGGACGGGTTGTTTTAATTGACTGAGTTGATCATTAAGCCATAGTGATGTGCGGATCGGCTCTGATAGCACCTGAATCAGCGGGAACTGCCCATTGGTTCGACAGCCCATTGGTTCGACATCCCATTGTTACGACCATATTAAACTCATTGTTCCTAAGTCTGTTCCGAAATCATCAAGATGCCCTGTGGTTAAGGTCTGGTTAGGTTTAGGCACAAAAACCACTTGGTTAGGGTTAGGAAAAGATCATGGTGTGGGTTAAAATGAAAAAGAAAGTGACAAACACATAAGCCGTGAGGCTGCTCCACCTCAAGCCGGTCGCGGCGCACCATACACCCGCCGCGAGCCTTTCAGCACCACGGACAGTCGGACTAATGGGATGTCGAACCAATGGGCTGTTGAACCAATGACATGGACCCGAATCAGCATGTACGCATCAACCATCCAGCCGTTACAACATGATTGAGCTAGCAAAGCAGTTTTGTGTTGCTATGTGTGGTATTTATTCATTTTTGGGAAATGACGATGTCTAGAAAGCATCAGTGGCTGCAGCTGACAGGGACAGCTAACGTTAACACTAGCAGCAAAGCTAACATCAGGATCGTCATCCGTTAAAAGCCTCCCGTTGTCGGACACGACATGAAACTACTCCAGTTAGCTCAATCATGTTGTAACTAAGACATCCGCTGGAGAAAATATTTTTTTCACGGGCCACTTTGTGAGTTTAGTGAGTTATTACAGACACGGCTAACGGCTAACAGCTAACGGTTAGCCCAGCTAATCTACGATAGCTGCACACAGAGAAAATACTAATGTTTGTTCAGTCATTGTGTTTATAGACTTTACAAACATCAGATTAGTCTAAACGGTGATATAGTGACGTGAAAAATGTGATATATACATATATGTAGCTAAACTCAGCAAGGTAGACAACAAGGCGATTCCCATTTACACAGTGGTCAGAGTGCTGGTCCGGAAGTGTCGCACAAAAAAACAGAAGCTGGCTGCGTTCTGTTTTGTGTTTCCGTGAAAAATAAGGTGGATATGAAAGATACTGTTTTCACCTCCCACTTTCATTCATCTTAACAATCTGTTCCAACCAGATATATCAAATATTACACATCATGGATTTTCATTGAAGCAAATTTTATACATTGTCCTTTGTTTCTTTGGCAACGGCAGTTTTTTTTTAATAACATCCGAGTCACTGAATATATCAGCGAGGCAACAGTTTGTCAGGCCGTAAGAAAAGTGACTCTGGCTCTGAAAAGACTTTTGCCTGAGTCGCAGTAGCTCCTCCCGGAGGAGCTACTGCGACGGTGGGGAGACAGGCGACCGCGGAAGAGGGGCAGGAGAGGCGGCATTTTACATCAGCTCCGCCGAAGATGTGACAGACCAGCGCTGCCATCAATTCTTCTTAGCAATGCCCGATCTCTAAGGAATAAAATGGAAGAGCTGCGCCTCAATACAAGAGTCTGCCATGAGTACCGCGAGTCCTGCCTGATGATCTTCACAGAGACCTGGCTGCAGGAGGACTTCCCGGATGCTTTGGTTCAGGTACAAGGATTTACAAATGTTCGTATGGATAGAAACTTGAGCTCGGGTAAAGGAAGAGGAGGGGGGATTTGTGTGTTTATCAGAGACTCTTGGTGTAATAATTTCACAACAAAAGCCACAGTGTGCACTCCGGATGTTGAACTTCTGTGCCTTAGCCTGAGACCTTTCTACTTGCCCAGAGACTTTGGGAATATTTTCATCTGTGCGGTTTACATCCCACCGAGTGGCAACACCTCCAGAGCAGCCACCTGTATAGCGGACCATGTTCATGAGCAACTAAGAAATAAACCTGATGCGCCAATTTTTGTTGTTGGAGATGTAAACCATTGCAAGTTAGAATTATAAAAAAAAAAAAATGGCACACGTCGAAATAATATCCTTGACAAGTGCTACAGCAACATTAAAGATGCATATGCTGCTAGAATCAGACCCCCCCCTCCCCAAAACTCGGACCATAACACTATTCAGCTTATCCCCATCTTCAAACCAGCCACCAAAAGAAGTAAACCTGTCTCTAAAACCATCAGTGTCTGGAAAGAAGAACACAAGGAAAAGTTGAGCGGCTGTCTCAAACTGGGACCTTTTTTTATGAGGACAATGATGTACACTCTGCTGCAGAGGCAATTGCAGACTATATACATTTCTGTGTTGATAATATTATTCCTAAAAAGATTATCAGGAAATTTCAAAATATCAAAGAAGACATCACACCTGACATTAAGAAGTGCATCCAAAGAAAAAAGGAAGCCTTTAGGAATAAAGACTCAGTAGGTCTGAGAGAGGCTCAGAGAGAATTAAAAGGGAAGTTAAAAGCAGCTAGGGAACAACATAGTAAACGGGTCAGGGAGGCCTACTCCTCAAAGACCTCTAAGGAAATCTTGGACTCAATAAGGGAAATGACTAATATGAAAACTGGGAAGAAAGAAATGCATATGATAAATGAAAGTGAGAAGGAAAATGAGCTAAATAACTTTTAGAAAAGATCTGACTCGGATGCTGAGACTAACATTGAGAAGTGCAGGGCCCTGCTGGATACAGTAGTATGTGATCCAGATGACAGAATAATAATAGACATGGAAGATAAAGTAGAAGTCTTCAAGAAATTGAACATAAAACAAGCCTGTGGGCCAGACGGTATCACAGCCTTTATGCTCAAAACATTTGCGGAGGAAGTGACCTCAGCTTGGAGTCCCCTGTATCAGCTCCCAGCCGACATAGGAGAAATACCCAGACTGTGGACATCAGCGATAATTATTCCAATTCCCAAGAAACCCTGCCCAAAGGAAAATAGTGATTTTCGACCAGTAGCGCTTACTTTGGCAGTTATGAAGTCATTTGAACGTATAATGGTAAGAAAAGTGAGGGACGAGGTTCAGCATCTCCTGGATCCCTACCAGTTTGCGTATAGAAATGATAGAGGAACGGATGACGCTCTTAACACAACAATCCATTTTTTATTAAAACACTTGGAAAATAACATGGCATATGCGAAGCTCCTGTTCATGGATTTTACCTCCGCATTTAACACGATTCTTCTTCAGATCATGTTAAGAAAGCTGTTAGAATGTAATGTGAATCCCTACTCAATTAGATGGTACTGATGGAAGCCAGCATTCATGTAACTACATCATAAAATATTCTGATGATACAGCCTTGTAAAGTCTACTGACCCGGGATTCAGACATATCAATCTATAAATCAGAATTAGCTGATGTTTTTAAGTGGTGTGAGGAGCACAACCTATTGTTAAATGTCAAGAAGACAAGAGTTGATCTTCGATCCCAGGTCAGTGGGCGAGCACAGCCCTGTGCTTATTAACCAGGAGGAAGTTGAACAAGTGAGCACATTCAGATGTTTAGGACTGTACTTTGACTGTCAGCTTAGATGGACAGATCAGGTAGAGCATGTATGCTCAAAAATTAATCAGCGTCTGCACTTTTTACATAGGCTCAGGCTATATGGTGTCAATAAAGAAATTATGTTATTGTTTTATAGGGCATCAATTGAATCAATCATTAGATACGGTATCGCAACTTGGTTTGGTAACTTGCCTGTTAAATTGAAAGCACAACTCCAGAATTTGATTGGACGAGCAGGAAAAATTATCGGCATGCCACCCCCATCCTCTCTCCAGGAGATATTTGAGGAGACGGTGAGGAGGCAAGGCCGCAAAATTGCTGGTGACCCAAACCACATCCTTCACAGCAAATATGAGTTGTTGCCCTCAGGCAAAAGGTACAGGGTACCAAACTGTAAGTTGAATAGATACAAACTGTCCTTTATACCTACCTCGATCAAACTGTTAAATAATGCAAGATATTGTGTGAGTGAGGGCGTGCGTGTGTGTGTGTGTGTGTGTGTGTGTGTGTGTGTGTGAGTGAGAGATTGTAAAGGGATTGTGCAATAAAACTGATAGTATAGGGAAGTGCAGTAGAAAGGACTCCAATGAATTAATTTGTGCAGTAGAAGTAGGCCTAATGATTGAATGGGGGAGTGCAATATTAGTAGTGCAATAGTGCAAATCAAATGGCGAGAGAGAGAAAGAAAGAGAGAGAGAGAGAGAGTGTGTGTGTGTGTGTGTGTGTGTGTGTGTGTGTGTGTGGTTGCGAGATGGAAGGATTGTAGACATCTGGTGCTGTTTTTTTATGTTTCTATGTTGATATGTGCTTTTCTGTAGTGTTATATGTAAACATCTAGACAATAAAGTAACTAAACTAAACTATTTTTGTGGTTTTCCCTGGACATAAATCAGAAAGGATTATGAAAGAAAAATTCCAAGGGGCATCGGTCAGGGGCTTCATCCTTGTTGTAGCAGGCGCGTGTTCAATTGAAGTCTACAGTCCTTTGCTATATGTCTTTCCCTCTCTTTCTCTCTCCCCTTTTCACGCTGTGCTGTCCTGCCAATAAAGGCAACTAAAGCCCAAAAAAGAGGAATTCCACAGAACTGCAGGTTTGTCAGTGTTAATAAGAAATTAATGTATGTGGACACATAATGCAATGATTTATGAATACTTTTCATATTTTCAAATATTCCGTGGTGTAATTGGCTGCAGTTACGGGACTCAACATCTCATCATAGCTTCATTTGAGAATAACGTGAATAATGTGAATCAGAAGTTATTTCACAGCAATTCAGCAATTCAATTAACCTCAGCCTTATATTTACAGAATGACATAAGTATCAGCAAAATATATACCAGTCTGTATAATATTTTTGTGTTTGATTTTGAGTTGCTGCCCAGTGCGTTTGGGCCCCATCAGATTACAGCTGATTAAGAGGATACAGCAAATTATATTAAAATATATGAACACTGTTAAGATATATTAATGTTTCTATATTTTCTGTATATTAGACACATTAATCCATCACATTACATAACATCACTTCACATTACCTATTAACATGCTCTGCAGTCTTTTCCCATCACACCTCATGCTTGTGGGTTTTTTGTCTTAATTCGCAGTAATTAAAAGCTCTGATTCAGTTGGCATAAAATAAGTGGCTGTGCTTTTAACTCCGCTTTCTGCCATTGAGACTCATGTTATCTGCACTCCACTGATGATGGCTTTTGGTGCTCACCATGAACACGCTTCCCTCAGGCTAAGCATTTGTTCTGATCAGCTGTTTTGGAACCGAAAACCGAAGAGTTTCTCAGCTTAAGCTCAGTCAACTCAGAGATCGGGATTAGGCTCAGAGTTTGTTGAGCCTGCTTTCTGAATTAAGGCCCTGGAGGGCGCTGCCATGTGAACACAAATCTACGAGTTGAAAGACTCAGTAAAACAACTGATCATGTTTCATTTTGTGGTTTGATTTGTAAGATTCATTTTGAATTAGACAAAGGAAGGCTTTTAGCCAGTGTTATCTGTCTATCCTTCACTGGTGCAGAAAGTATTCAGAACCTTTACTGCAGTAAGAGTACTAATACCACACAGTAACTCTGTTACAGTTAAAGCTCTGTATTGAAATTGTTCTCTCAGTAAAAGCACGTAAGTATAATCAGTAAAATGAAGTTAAAGTAATAAAAGTTTCAAACTGTATCCTGTGACCTTGGCCATGCCTGGGACTCATGCATTAATGTAAAAGCAGTATTTAACTGTTGTAGTTGCCGATCACCTGGGGTGGGAGAGCCCTTGTTTGCGGAGTTTGCATGTTTTCCCCGTGTCAGCGTGGGTTTTCTCTGGGTGCTCCGGCTTCCTCCCACAGTCCAAAGACATGCAAGTTAACTGGTGACTCTAAATTGCCCATAGGTGTGAATGTGAGCGTGAATTGTTGCCCGTCTCTATGTGTCAGCCCTGTGATAGTCTGGCAACCTGTCTAGGGTGTACCCTGCCTCTCGCCCAGTGTCAGCTGGGATAGGCTGATTAATCTGCTGATTGCTTTCTCGATTAATCAACTGATTGTTTGGTTGCAAAAATTGTTAAAATAGTGAGAGAACTAGGGCTGTCCCATTTCTAAAAAGTTGTGTCAACAAAGTTGAAATGACACAAAAAATTAATTTGAATGCTCAACTGTTCACCAGTGTCCTCCATTTCTATAGCAAACAACTTAACTTCAGGGCGTCTTTGCTCAAGCTTAGTTTATTGATGGTGATGATCAAGACGGTAACAGGTCAAGCTGACAGTGAAATATGTCAACCAATTATTATTATTTTTTTTTCCGATTGAAATTCTGCCTACTCTGCATGTTACAGGGTTCCTACACATTTGGAATTTCAAAATTCCATACTTTTCCATACCCTAATTTCAGAGAATCAGAGAATATGTGACATCTGAGTAAATATATCAGTGTATCATATTTCACATCATATTTAATTATTCTTAATAGGGCGATTGTAGCCAAGTACCATAATAGCATGCAAATAAAAACTCATGTAAGTTCAATGTCTGGGCTGAGGCAAAAAGGTTGGGACTCTGGGTGCAAGCGATGCAGTAACGAGACATAGGTGTTTTTTCCTTTCATGTGGCTCAGAATCGCCTTCTCCCCCATGTTGGCGATGTCAAACGATTTCACACAATGCTCGCATCTAGCTCTGTGTGTGAATTGGGAATCCTTGGCCAACTAGTATTTATATACGGTATTGTCAAGCCATCCATCCAAAAACTTGCATCTACCCACTGAGAACCACGTGAAACTCGTCTTCTTGTGGAAGGTGCAGTGTTGGAGTGAAACTTGATACCTGGGGGGCTGGAGGAGGGTCATGGGGCAGCGGACTGGACATACCACTTGTCAATCAGGTAAAAGGGGCGGTATGTTTTCTGAGACATTTGCTCTCATACAAACTGTGCTTGGCCCGGCATAAGACACGATCCGGATTGATTAAATTATTTTTGGAAATACCTAATTTTCTATTTTAGAAAACAGTTTTTTAGAACAGTGGTAATAGTCTTGAAACATAAATATTTTTCCATACTTTATTTTTCATTTTCCATACTTGTTAATACCTGGAAATTGATCAAATTTATTTCCATACTGTTCCATACTTTCCATACTTGCGTAGGAACCCTGATGTTATCTCTAGGTTATCTAGATCACCACAGTGCACTGAGTCCAACAAAGCATTTTTTTTTCTTGTCACAGTTATTGACATTAAAGGCCTTTGCACACTGAGGGCCGAATTCACAAAAGGATTGCGTGGCTTTTACGGCCGCTAAACCGGTAAAAATGGAGCAAACAGATACTGTCTAATTCACAAAGCATGCACAGAGGGTGAAATGCTCCACTAACTGCGCTGCCAAGCAGATTGCGTCTCGGTGCTCCAGTGTTATTTGCACGTATTTAAAAGAGGTAATATGCATATATTTGGTGCAAAAATTGCAACTTTCTATGCAAATGAGCCTCATTGATAAACAATGTCAAATTCGCTAACACCAGCGCTAATAGCCACACGCAGTTTGAGTGAAGTAAATAACGTCTTTAGAAAGCTGGTGCAAACTGGGCGCTCCTCTGTGGAAGCCTCTCGCCCAGACTTTCCAGCGATCGTGGCAGCAGCGATCGTCTGTTAAATCAGTCTGTAAATAATATTTTGACATTATTATTAGAATCATTATTACTTTAATGGCATCCAAAGATATTGATGCATTGAACAGGTGACAGTCTGCGGTCATTCTCAAAACGCACTTCTGTCACGCACTTCAAAAGCAACTTTCAGTAATTTATTTTACGAAACGGGAAACAAACGTGAACAAAAACGGTTCCATAATTCATATTAAATTCAAAAGATAACAAAAAACCAGCTACAAGTGAGAGGGAATAGTGATAAAGTGGTCAAACTTGGTCAAATCCACAGCCTCAACCCATCCAACACTGTCAGACTGATTCACCAGCAGACATCACTACATGAGGGTATACAGTATTCAGTACTTTGCCAAACACTTACTGTACCATGCCATGCGGCTAATTGCAGTCAGGGGCAGATCAGGGGCAAACTGCACTCAGCCAAACTTTGTGGGCGTGTTTGCGCTGGTATATCATTAGCGCAATATCCTTTGTGAATAGGATGTTAAGACAGGGCAAACTGCGGGTGCAAGTGAAGTGCAATTCAAGGTGCTATCAGCGGCCACAGTTCATTCTTTGTGAATTCGGCCCTGAGTCTGTTTTTTTGATGCATTTATTTAATCCATTATTCGAAAACAATCGTTACCCAGAGAAACTTGGGTCCACACTGGGTCCAATGTTTTTACTGTTCTATTAGTTCCCAAAATTTGCAATACCTGACAAAATGAAAAGACCCATTTCCTCCTTTGCCTCTCAACACTGGGGTTACCTATCTGACTGCCACCACTCCCTTCCTGTCTTGCATTTGAAAGGGGCGGAGCTGTCCTCCCTCTCTGTCTCCACAATCTGTGTGCGGTCCACATCCTCCTCCTCTTCATCATCATCTGCCTGAATATTACTATCTGACCTGCCGAAATTCCTGTCTTGCCACAGATGTTTCCCACCGCCACATTTTCTTCACTGTTTCTTGGTCAAACATCTGTAAAGGCTTTTGACCGATGCAAAAAACACAGAAAATCAAACCTGTTCCGAAAACTTTAATGACAATTAAAGTTTCAGACTCAGTGTGAAAAGGTCTCAACTCTTGCCCAGGGCAACTAAACTCTGTTCAGGCTGTGGAATGCCTCGAGTAAAAAAAAAGTAAATGTGATTTCCACTGTAATATCATCTGTAAATTAACTGTGCACTGTAATGCTTTTCCACCTGAGTTGCGTATGTGAGTCCATCAACTAACTGCTGAACAGGACTGCTGAGAGACAAGACATACTGGACACTATATAAAGTAACCCTAGGGTTGATGATGTCATATACATATAACATTAAATATCATTGTAACGCTGCATATGAGAGAGAGTCTCACCATTTTTAGCCCAGAAGCTAATGTTAGCCACCCTGCTTCTCCAACAAGAATGTGGTCCTGTTCCTTTCAGAAGCTTTATAATCCAGCCTTGAACTGCAGCGTCTTTTTGGAGAGTAAGGGTGCTTTCAGACCTAGAGTTGTCTTGCTTTGGTCCGAATCAGGGACTAATTTTGTTACAAAGTTGCAAAATTGCATAGAGTTGGTTCATGTTCTCACGGCAGCATTTACAAGCAGACCACATCAAATGCCTTGAAGAGTACACTTGCAAGATAAATGCCACATTTTCTAATATCACAATGAAGGGACAACTACGCGGGTTGTTTTTAGCGCTGGTCATCGTGTACTATATTGCTTGCATTGTTCATGTTAGGCAAATCATACAGTTTGAAAACAAAGCACGTACAGCACAGGAGGAGACGCACATTAATAATCCTCCAGGACTGTAACATGCTTATGCTTGTTTAACCCAAACAATGTGGAATGCAACTGCAGCGGCCAAAATGTCCATGAATAATAATAATCGTAATGATAATAATAATAACAATAATGATGATGATAATAATAATATAATACATTTATTTGTAAAGTGCTTTCAATCAAAGTGCTGTACATCATTAAAAACCAGAGGTGGAAAGAGTACTGAAAATTTGTACTCAAGTACAAGTACTGTTACATTGCTTAAATTGTACTCAATTACAAGTAAAAGTACTGGTGTTTAAAAATACTTAAGTAAAAGTACAAAGTACTCTTCTCAAAAACTACTCAGAGTATTAATTACTTTTAACCGATGAATGTTTTATTGCGTCGTCAATAGCAGGCATTCGATTCAATTCACCTATATAAAATATCAAAAACAGCTCACCTTATACAGTGAAATTACTGCAATGATATGCCTGTTATGTGGCAAGAGTGTAAACACCTGGCATGAATACAAGGGGCTCACTGACTCCACAAGAGTCACAGCTTTCCAGTCAGCCCCAAATTATCCAACTCTAAGGACCCCAATATGCAGGAATAATAAAATAGAATAGGCGATATTACATAAATACTGCACGCAAAATAACCGCGTGGGTTTTGCACAAAACTGCAAGGGATTAGAGTGAAGTGGATATGTCTGTAAAGGGATAACACTTATCATACGAAAACATCTTCATTCAGGTATCTTGAAGTAAGAGAACAAGGGACCCCTTGCTCATGCCCTGTTTTCCATGCTAAACGTAAACGCCTAAATTTGGAGCACTATTTACCGGAATCGTAGCTTTCCGAATGTTTTCACAGCGAAAAAAATGATAAAGTTACACTAAAATGATGTATAACAGAGCTTTCATACAGCTTTGCACACACATTTCTTGGATGGATTACTCCAGCACCTTTGCTGTGTTAGGATTATGTTTATGTCTTCACTGTGTATCTTCACATAAAAGAATACTCCAACGATTTGGGAGTTATGCCCTTTCTCTATCATTTTCATATTGAGACAACATGATCGATATCTTTTTTGTGTCTGTACATCCAGTGGCTGGGTCTCAGCGGTTAGCATTGCGTTTATAGGGGATGAGTACGTCCTGCGCTGTGATCCGTGGAGGAATACACCAGTGAGCAGGCACAGACGTAGCTTGTAAACAAAACTCAGCTGTTTATTTAGCCTAGCAATATCTCTAGACTATAGTAGCTGCAATGGACGACTTTGAACGCGATTTTGAAGAGTTTCTTGTAGCAGACACAGACCCAGAGCCATACCTGTTTGAGCTGGAGTACACAGATGAGGAACTCCATGTGTTCGATGCTGAGCAGGCGAGAAGAGAGGCTGAATCCTCCGCTCCCATTTTGCTGCACAGAATGGGACTCTGTGCTACCATCGCTGGGGAGATATATCATCAGGAGGAAAACCGCCACAGAGAGTGCATCACAAGGAGTGAAAACTTTGCAGCAATCACTAATCCTGGCGTGATTGAAACTTTTTTCATGTTCCTAAGATGAACTGGAAAAAACATCCAAGCCTGCAGGAGCTGATGGACAGCTTTCAGTCGGGTGAGTAATATCGTCCGTGTCGTCTCTTTGTTTGCTTTTACCGAGTGACCTAGCGTACCTGTCCCAGAGCGAGCTGCAGCTGTTGCTCACCGGTGTATCCCTCCGTGCAAGATGCACTGACCCCCTACAAGCGCCAAGATATCCATCATGTTGTCTCAATATGAAAATGATAGAGAAAGGGCATAACTCCCAAATCGTCGGAGTATTCTTTTCACATAATAATGCGGACTCAGCAGATGACTTGTTAACTGTTTATTCCTCCTTACACCGAACGTACAGGGCTGCTTCTCATTGTTTCCAGTAGCACAACAACGATTACTACATTACCCAGAATAACTTGAGGCTCACACTACTACGGTAGCCTTAGTAGCTCAAAATACACAACAGATTAGATTAGATCAGAACAGAAACACGACAGGAGAATTTACTGAGTAATTTTGCTGTTTCCACTAATTACTTGGACTGACCTGATGTTAGTTAATCCTCTCGCTCTCCAAAACAAATGCATGCGGTAATTAAAATTCGACCAAAGGGGCACTATAATCAACGAAAACTAAAAGTTCTGCACAGCTGCTTTAACATAGGGGGGATCAAAATAAAATAAATAAAAAAAATAAAAATCAACCAGCCACCCTCCTCCCCTGACAGTTCCTTCATAAGTAAAGAACAGTCCCTAAAGTGCGGTGAGGTTTGTGGGCCGTTACTGACACAGAGAGAGAGAAATGTGAACAGCTCGTTTCTCCTCTGACACGCCACATACCTGTGTGCCTGTGTCCTTCGGTTGTCCAGGTACTACTGGGCCGTCATGACACCAATGAAAGACGAAATTACTGGACCTGGAGTCGGACTCGCCGGTAAGCCGTTATGTTGCGGCGCGGAGCTCACGGGATTTGTGCGGAGCGCGTGGACACTCACCCTTGGCTTCTTTGTCGCCAAATCTTCAGTCCATAAATTAGTCTCTACTCCGCTGTGTAGGTATGTTACCGCCAGACACCCGTGCCTGATGTAGTGGAGTTGTCCTTTCCTTACATCATAGATTAATTGGCACAGTTGCGGTCGGATAGCCTTATTGGCTACAAAGATGCAGATGAAAGGTTTGAATATTAATTCAAATTGTGGCCGTACTCAGTAGCGACTTATGATTTTAAAAGTAGCGAAGTAGATTATATGGTGTAAATTGTACTCAAGTAGAAGTAAAATTACACACTTGGAAAAAATACTCATAAAAGTACCCAAAAAATCTACTTAATTACAGTAACGTGAGTATTTGTAATTCGTTACTTCTGCCCCTGTTAAAAACAGAAAGGCTACTACAAACAGTATACAATAAATGAAACACAATAAAATAATGACAGACAACAATAAACAGACAAATAAAGACTTATACACAACAGTGAACAAATGGGTCTTTAGCTTTGCTTTAAATACATCAACTGAACATGCCTGCCGAATACCAATAGGTAGATTGTTCCACAAGATTGGTGCAAGAAATGAAAAAGCATGCTCAACAACCATCTTTCTGTGGACCTTGGGAACATTTGGAAGATGAGTCCCCTGGGAGCGCAATGTCATTCACAATTTTATATGTAAGCAACAGCACTTTAAAGTCTGCTTTAACCTCTGCTGGAAGCCAATGGGGCTAGGCCAATATGGGAGTAACATGCTCATATGGGCAGCAGTAGCTCAGTCCATAGGGACATGGGTTGGGAACCGGAGGGTCTCCTGTTCGAGTCCCCATCTGAACCAAATATGGAGTGTGGACTGGTGGCTGGAGAGGTGCCAGTTCACCTCCTGGGCACTGCCGAGGTGCCCTTGAGCAAGGCCGCTCAGGGCGCCTGACCAAGGCAGCCCCCTCACTCTGACATCTCTCCACTTTGTGCATGTATAGGTCCTGTTTGTGCATGTGTGTGTCTTTCGGACCTGTGTGTAATTGACAGCAAGAGTGAAAAAACTGAATTTCCCCTCAGGGGGATTAATAAAGTATATAAAAATTAAAAAAAAAAAAAAATTTACCTGATCCGGTCAGAACATGAGCTGCTGCATTCTGAAGACCCCGAAAACTCTTCCTTGGCAAACCTGACAGAAGGGCATATCAATAATTAACCCTGATGTAACAAAAGCATGAGTAAGGATCTCAGCATCCTTAAATGAAAAGGTAGGTCGAATCTTAGTAATGTTTCTTAGGTGAAAAAAGGCCACTCTGGTCACCTCCTTTATATGAAAATCAAACGAGAGGGTCTGGTCAAAGAGCACACCAAGATTCTTAACTCTGTCACTGCACTGACTCACAAAATCATCCAGTGACAAAGTAAAATGTTCATACAGATGCTTTAGTTTTGCAGGACCGATAATCATCATTTCTGTCTTAGCCGAGTTAAGTAACAGGAAATTTCTAGATAGCCATCTCCTAATTGCAGCTACAAGCTCAAGTTTAGTTATATGTGACCCATTTTGAAGGATGATAGGGGCATACAACAGTAAATCATCTGCATAACAATGAAAAGAGATCCCAAATGAACATAAATCTGACCCATGGGTGCCAAGTATGGAGAACATAGCAGTCGACCAAGTACAGACACCTGTGGAACCCCATTACTAACCACATGCAGTTCAGAGAATGTGTATAAGACACGTTGAGATCTGTCTGACAAGCAGTGTTGGGAACATTACTTTAAACCCTTTGTGCCCTAGGCCTTTTTTGGGGTATTTTTACTGCCTTTACCTTTAAGCTCATATCAGAGTCATTATAAAGGCTACATACACATGTTATATCTTGTTGTTTTCAGGACAATCTGGGCTATCCAGATTTGTGATTCATTCAGATTCAGATTCATTCTATGTGCTTGTATTTTATATTAATTTTTATATCAATGAAAGAAAAATCTGTGTTACTAAATTCTTACATTTTTACATGTATCTCACCATAGCAAGTTGGAAAATGACATATTCTGCCATATCTGAAGAGGGGAGACTCTACGGAATCTGGCAATATAAGAACCATGATGGTGGGACATTCTGTCACTTCACAGGTGTCCAGGCAGACATAATTGCCAGTATTTTTTCATTATTGCAAGAAATTCCATTGACTCATTCACAAGTCAAAAATGTGTTTTATTTGAAAGAAACATGCAATATTTACATCTAAGATCATAGAAAATAGTAATAATATTATTAGGATTTCATTTTGTAGACATATGATCTGTGTTTACAGCATGATGGGATGACAGCACAATGATGTGTTTGATATCATCCGAAAGCTCCGGTCCTGCGCTTTCATATGATATGCATGGCATTTCTGTGCAACCCTGCATTCGCGAGTAATCCATCCAAGAGTAATGTGTGTGCAAAGCTGTATGAAAGCTTTGTTTTACATAATTTTAGTGTAACATTATAATTTTTTTTCCTTGTGAAAACATTGGACTACCGACAAGTGCTTGGTCTTGTTGGAAAGCTAAGGCTCTGCTGTTTCATGTGATATGAGTGGCTTCTCGCTATGCAGAGAAAGTCCATAGAGAAGAACAGGTGTGAATTTGGATGCACTTTGCGTCGCTCGGGCCCATAGGGTTAAAAAAGTACTTACTTGTTACTTTCCCCAAAAAGTTACTAAGGTAGTAAATGAATTACTGCACCATAAAAGTAACTAATTACCTTGAAAAGTAATTATAGCATTACTTTTTTTTATAAAATGCTCAAATATGTCAAAATGCTTGGACACCCCCCCCCACCCCCCACCCCCCCCCACCCCCCTTAATGGAACTGTATGTAATGAAACTCAGCATTGAATATGTTAAATGAATGAAACTGACACTTATAGAAGTGAATAGAATAAATCATTATTATAAAACATTGTACACTTATCTACACTACACTGCATTGTTGTGTGCGACAACAAATAGACAGACAAATTCAGTATTATACAGTGGAACACCAGAACACAATAGATGGTTCAGAACTTGTGACATTTATTGCACAGGCAACAACTGGCCAAAGAAATATCTAAAATAAAGCTATACTTCTCAAGCAGTGTAATCTGAATCTGCACACTGCCTTTGAATCGTCCCCCTTTTGAAGTCGAATCTTTTAATCCTCTGTCTTTTTACAAATCTTTATTGTATTCTTTCCATATTTCGCCCACTTGTTAGCGAAATTGTAAAAGAACCTCCATCAATCGCGCAATTTAAATGTGAAAAGTCTCATGGACTGACCTTCATTTGTGTGTATGCGGAGAAGGAGAGGGGCGGAGGGAGCGGAGCTGTGGAAACATCCTGCAGTCCGACATACTATCATGCATTTAAATAACTTATTAGATGGATATATGTAGAGAAAGGCACTGTTCAGAGAGCAAGCCCAAATAAGCAACTCCACTTAAGAAACAAGCCCAAAAAAAAGCAACCCGCGACTACCAATATTTGTAAGCCACTTTACAAAAAGTCGTGGCTAATAAGCGGACCTGGCAAACCTGCTTGTGTGCTTGTGAATACCCACCCGCCTCTGACTGGTTTATGATGAAATTTTACTCTCCCTAAGCCAATCATCATTCTCCCTAAGCCAATCAAGCCAATCATCATCATTTTCTATGGTCATGGTCCTGATCTAGTTCTTCAGTCACTCCTGACATATTCGAATGTTTCCTACTGTTTATTACTTACTATGTGTATATTTGTACTGTTTCTCCATGTTTCTCCTGTATCTCGTGTGCTATTTATGCATTTTGTTTTTATGTTACTAAAGTAACAACAACCTGCCTAGGGACGACAGATGGAAATTAGCCGTGGGCTACAATCTGGCATATTTACATGTACTACTGTACTATGTTTATTAATATGTACTGTCCCTACCTTAAATAAATAAATTGTAACTTATACGGTCATCTCTCCCTCCCTTCCCCCTCACCTGCCCTCACCAAAGTAAAAAGAACTTTAGAGCTCTGCTGAGAAGGAGCTTGCTTGGGTGCAAACCACTTCAATTAACTCAAATAAAGCCGAGTAACGGAGCATTTTATTGTGAGTAACGGCGTTATAACAGGGGAGACAGTAACTTTTTTGATTAATTGTTACTGAAAAAGTAGTGCCGTTAGTAAGGCCGTTTATTTATAACGCCGTTATTCTCATCACTGCTGACAAGTAAGATCTCAACCAAAGGAGCACCTGACCTGAGATGCCAAAATAATCTTCAAATCTGTCCAATAAAATACAATGATCCACAGTGTCAAATGCCACACTTAGATCGAGCAACAGTAGCAGAGATGTTGACTCTGAATCTACTGCCAATAATAAGTCATTTGTGCCAATAATAAGTCATTTGTCAACTTTGTGAGTGTCATTTCAGTTGAATGATTTACTCTGAAAGCAGACTGAAAAGGCTCAAGGACTTCATTTAATGTGAAGTATTTCAAGAGCTGACTTGAGACAACTTTTTCCAAAAACTTTTGACAAAAAAGATTTGAGACAGGTCTATAAAGGATGGTGTCCAAGCCAGGCTTCTTTAATAGTGAAAACAATGAGGTCCAGGAGCTCCTTACCCTTCGAAGAGAGAATAAAATCAGTCGCCATATGACAGGGAAGCTAAAATATTGTTGTTGTCATGTTATGTCATTGTTATTGTTTATAAAATGCTGCTGACACGTTATATGTTACATGTCACATTAGAGACCAACGCTGTTGTGTTACATGTCACGCCAGTCACACCTCCTTTGTTTCCATGATGTCAGCATGTTGTCTGAAATCACACACTGGAGCGGCATGATGCTACTGTTGTTTGGGTCTGTGTAAAAATGCAAAGGTGGTATAAAGAAGGCACTCAGACAGGTAATCACAGTTTCAAAATTAACAGTTTGCATTTCAAATAAAACGAGATACCCCTAAAAATAAGAAATAGCGCTCTGCGGTTGTATGCCCCCACGCACCAGTTTCCATCCATGCCTTTGAAAACATGGATTCTTTACACACAGAGGATGTATACAATCAGCACAGTTTAAAGATTAGAGTCACCAATTCAGAACATTATGATGTCACAGCGAAGTTGACCTTTGACTTTTTGGATATAAAATGTCACCACTACATTATTTTTTCCTGTTAGACGTTTGTGTGAAGTTTTGTCATAATTAGCATATGAATTCTCAGGTTATGGCCAAAAACATATTTCGTGAGGTCACACTGACCTTAGACCTCAAAATTCTAATCAGTTTATTCTTCGGTCCAAATGGAGGTTTGTGTCAAATTTAAAGGGAAACTAATGTTTTTTCCAACCTGGGCCCTATTTTCCGATCTACTTTTGTTTAAATGAGTGATAGGATGTTCAGTATTTGACATGTCTCCAGTATGAAGCTCGGGCAGACCTGCCTGCAGTTTGTGAGCGTGCGCTATATTAAATGATAGGGCACTCAGACAGCGTCAAACAACGTCAAAATACGTCCGCTAAAAGTGTATTGTTTTCACACAGACAGGCTCGGATTGTTAGTATAATTATCTGACAACATAACAGAAAGGAGAAATGAACTTCTGTCTTTACCTTTAGCTGGAGTTGGACATTTTGTTGTGGCAAGTCAAAACACTCACTGAAAATCTGCCTCTGAAATCTCACGCTGAAGCTTACAAACACGGGTGCCGCGTCAATATGCCGACAGCCTTCAATGAGAGAGAGAGAGAGAGAGAGAGAGAGAGACGAAATATATATGTTAGGAGTATATAAGATAATATAATTATTTATGATATGAATAATTACATAAATTAATATATAAGGACGTCTGGGTTTTCCTTGCTCAGCAGCCGCGGGTAAGCGGAGAGAGAGAGAGAGAGAGAGAGAGAGAGAGAGAAACACAATTACGCTCAGCCTACAGAAGGTGAAAAGTCCAAACAAACATAATTATTGACAAGAAACGATTCTAATCAGTTCCATAATTCAAAGTATATTTTTACTCAATGAAAAAATGTAGAAAGATCAGTTTTTACAACTTTACAGAACAATTCTGTGCAGGGCCGTCGCGGGGGGGTGCGAGACCCTGCTCTTTGACATGGATGCGGTATTGCGCAGGCTGGTAGCACAAAATCATCAGTGATTTCGTGCACAAAATCATCAGTGCATGAGGGAATACAGAAGCAGCGAGGAAAGCCCCTGGGGTGAAGGCACTGATGACACAGTTTGAAGTTCACCTGGGCTTGAAGATTTGTCTCCAGCTGTTCTCTGCTGCGGAAGAGGTGGCGCGCGTCTTTCAAACAAAGGACATATCCACAGAGACTGTCCAGTGTAGTGTGAACATGCTCAGCGCGCACTATCGAGGACTGCGGTCAGAAGTGTCCTTCCACCGTCTGTATGCTGATGCACAGAACAACGCACTCATCCAAGCACCTGTCCTGCCTCCAGTGTGTCGATCACCGCGCCACCTTGATGATGGTGCTGCGCAACATGAGTGGCGAAATCCTAGGAGATGTACAGACGTCAATTCTTTGAAGTGCTTGACCTCTTAACAGATAAACTGGCTATTAGGAGCAGTGTTTCCTCTAGGATTTTTTTCAGCAGCGGGGTTGGCGGGGGGAGGGGGTGAGAGACATTCCACAACCCCCCCCCCCCCCCCCCTTGGATGTGAAATCCGAAAGTGTTTGATTCTGATAAGTATTTTAAGGGACGGGTGGCAACCCTAGGCTGGATCACTGTCTGCCTCTGTGGAGGGGCTGAGCCCACGGGTGCTAATGTCAAGCCCTGCTTCTAACATATAACGTTACAAACATACATAACATACCCCTACTCCAGACCCTGCCGTTACCTGACTAGCGTTATCTTCGTCATCAGTCGTCTTTCTTTTCTTGCAGAAATATTTTAACAAGCTCATCTGAAAATGTAATCACCAGTTAATACATCATACATCATGGCATGTATGTAACTTAGTTATTATCAATTATTTTACCCATGTAAACTTAGCGATTCACTGAGTTGGCGCCAGGCCAAACTAACTTAAGCTTCAATATTTTGTAATATCAATGTTTTGTGAATGTCTATTTAACTTGTAAAATCTATTATAAGTTATCTTCAGCTAATAAAATCTACCTTTTTCTTTTCTCTGGTTCACTGCCCTATTCTTCAAGACGACAGACTTTGACCTGGTGCTCCAGTGATGATGTCACTTTCAAGATCCTGTGAATAACGGTAATTCTGGCGTGCCACTGCTGCTAAATGAATGTAGCGGAAACACTGAGGAGATTCGACCAGCCCACTCTGCATTTCCTGTCTCACATGGAAAATGCCCTGCTGGCTGCTGTCAACAAGTGAGTGACTGTATAGCTTACAGACTGTGTATGATTAGTACCGTAACTTAGTTCAGTAAAAAAAAAAATACAATGCTGCTGGTAGCCTACCTAACTTTTCCTAAAAGGCTCTGTATTTACATTTAAAATAGGTTTATATAAATTACACAAAAGACGAAGACATTATGATTTCCAGCTCCAGCTCCAACTCCGCTCACATGCTCTGACTCAGGCATCAGAGCCTCTGAGCTACAGCGATAGATGCATTGGCGCTGTCCATGGTGCTTCAGCCATACCAGGGGTCAGCAACCTTTTGGGTGTCCCGTGCCACTTAACAATGTTTTATAAACAAATCACAGACCCGAGTGCAAGTTTGAGTTTGAATTGTGTGTGAGACGCTGAGTTGAAAAAATAGAGAAAAAGAGAAAATTTTAGTAAAATTTGGCGTCTCTGTGTGCGCTCTCTTGTCAAAAACAACAGTGTACTTTGAGACTAATTAATCTCAGTATTATTTTAATACTGACTAATCAAAGCAGCTGTGTGGAACTTAACGTTTTCGTTGATTATAGTGCCCCCTTTGGTTGAAGCGGTATGACACCCACAGCCTGGTGTCGTAAAATTCCGACTGCAGTCGGCATTCAGCTTCATTTGTAAAAACTCTGACTGCAACGGGTAATTACCGCATGCATGTGTTTTGGAGAGCGAGAGGAAAATCATAAATATTCTGGTGTAGCTCTGAATTTCTTATAAACGGAGGACAACTGCCTGCTGTATATTTGTGTTCATGGTCACAGTCACAGATAATTTTGTGGCGTTTGTTGTAACGTTACTAGACAAAAGCGGTTCACATCAGCTAACGTTACATTTAGCTTGCTTATAACTTCCATGTCGTCATATATTGAAGTGAAACAACGTCTAACAGGTTGCGGTATATTCTCTAAATGAAAACTAAAGTTACATACGTACCTGTCGATTAGGAAAAGGGCCAACTTGGGATCAGTTTTAAAACCTTTCAAATCTCTCAGCTCTCTCCACTTGGTGAATGCCCGACTGAGGTTTACACGCGTTTGGGTTCGAGCCCTATCGCTGTCCCGTTTAGCCTTCTTCTGTTCTTTTGTTCTTTTTCTTTTAGATGGTGCTCCTTCTTTATCCGCCATGACATCGAAAGTACAACCAAGTCCTTATAGATACATCTGGTAAAACTGTGTTCAGCAATGCCCGTTGCATACCGCTTACTCGAAGAACACTCTCTGTAAACACGGCTCCCTCTTCTTCTGTGGTTTAATGACTGCGGGCCGCTGCGGGCATGCAGACTTACTTCCGCCTCCGGGTGCCATATTCTGGTTTGCTGACTTCTGCTGTGTCCGACCCGACCGAGGCTACGCTAAATAGAGAATGGCTTTTTTTTGTCGCCGTTGGGTTCAAATAAATATGCGGATCTTCAAGGGGGGTGTGATACGAACTAGGGACAGTTTTATAAATGGTAAAAAGTTCCACACAGCTGCTTTAATCTCAGTATTATTTTAAAATTGAATTGTTCATTTTGTGTCGGTCTCGCACTAAGAATTGACAACCCCCGTCCACTGATTCAGGACCGCACACAGCGCAGGGAGGGAGTATTTTTATTTATATATGAGTGGATATAAAGAAAAAATGTTTGTTAAAGAGAGGGCAGAGAGAGAAAGAGAGAGAGAAAATCAGAGAGAGAGTTCGGTAGAGCAAGTTATAGATGGAGTGAAAGCCGACAGGGATTGGTCACATGGGCTCGCTATCAAACGTGCGCAAGGGAAAGAGCAATCACATGCAGGGAGTGGGCTCCCTCCTCGCTCAGAACTGCTCATCACGCTGATATTGTGTGCGACTGTGCGTGCGTCGGCACTGTGGCCTATCGGCACAATGGACCCTCAGCACAGTGGCCCATCAGCACAGCGGGTGGGCCCCACAAAGGCGAGGAGTGGAGAGAGTCGACCGACTGAGAGGAGTTTCTTTTCGAGTAGCATACAGAAAGTAGCTTAGTGTTGTAAGTGTAAAAACAACAACAATGCCTCATGCTTGTGCATATCCCAATTGTGGAAACAAAATGGCGCGCTACATTCCATGGAGCTTTCACAGACTCCCCTATTCTGATATGGAAACACTGAAGTTGTGGCTAGTTGTGCTACAAATGGATGCTAACACTCATCGTTTTGACCTGGATGTTCCCAGCTCAGTGGCCTAGCAGTAGAGTATCCGCCCTGACACTGGGAGGATGTGGGGCCACGTGGTGGGGGCGCGTCATACCAAAGACTATAAAAATGGGACCCACTGCCTCCTTGCTTGGCACTCAGCATCAGGGGTTGGAATTGGGGGGGGTTAGATCACCACATGATTCCTGAGTGCGGCACCACTGCTGCTCAGCGCTTCCTCAGGGGATGGGTCAAATGCGGAGAACAAATTTCACACACTGTGTGACAGACAGTGGGACTTTTTTCACTTTTGACTACTGCCAGACCAAGAAGACACCCAATACGAAGCTGCTTCGCCTAAGGGAAAATGCGGTTTCAAGAGTGGAGGTAATTGAATAATTATTCACTGCATTACCAAACATACTGGGTTTCTGCCAGCGTATTCCAGGCAAATAACTGTTACATAGAGCATGAAGCCAGACGCCCTTCCTTTGCATCGTAGGACTGAAAAGTCCATTGGGAGAAAAGGAAAAAAAAATTGGCTACTTAGCTAGTAGGCTGTATATAAATGCTTTCATAGCTATAGTGGCTTACATTAGCTAACTAGCTATATAGGTACAATAATATTCTGAGTATTCTGAGTGCTTTTCAAGCTTACACGTCTTTCAGACTTGATGAACCTGTACAGTTTGCCTACCTGCTTCCAAGCCTGTCATCCCCCAAACCTGCATTAGCCGATCTAGCCAGTCAAGTGAGCAAATTGCCACTGAATGAATTCGCTGGAGTAGTTTGCGTTCATGAGAACTGTGTAAACTCACCCCTAGAAGCGTCTGTCTATTTACTTGCGAGCGCAACTGGGTGAAAATATCACCGTCCATCTTGCGGATGGAGCTGTGCACAATAGGTTTCACTAAGTGATCTCTAAAATATGAGAATACTAGACCAGTATGCATGAAACATTTTTTTGTCATTCTTTCAATTCTGTTTTAGCTGTGTTAAAGAGATAGACATGGAAACAATTGTATACTTCCCTTTTCCCTACCTTATTAGAAACTGTATTAAAAGTAATATAATTTAAAGCTTTATAATGAGGATGTTGTTCTTACTTGGCTGTGGGATAAACTTATTTCTTCATTACTTTTTAGGGAGCTGATGGTGGTGATGTTTTTCCAAAAGAAACCGAATTTGCTGCAGTCCCACAATCCACTCCCACCAAGACTCGACACAGAGCAGAAGAACCTTCTCAATCAACAGGGCCTAGTCCCTGAGAGACTTATTCTTTCAAATCCATATCAGACAGAGGTGGTCCTAGTTTTACGCCCTGGGCGAACCATCCCTTGGCTAGAAATCTGGCGAGTTTTTTTTTTTTTTTTTTTTTGGAGGGCGCTCATGCGCCCTCACATAGATTGCGCCCTGGGTGGTCGCCCACATTGCCCATAGCAAAAACCGTGATATCAGACCACACCATGCACCAAGCCATCATTTTCCGGGGCGTACCTTGCACTGCCCCCAACTTGGGCACAATCAGTGGCGGCGCAGCAGGGGGAGGTGTCGACAGATCCAGCTTGGTGCAGTGACAGTTTCGTGCCAAAAGGCTTCGCCGAAGGTGCGCTAAAAGCTCGCCAACTGAAACCAGGTCTACTGTCAACGCAGGGGGAGCGCAACTGGTGTAAGCCGAAGTTTGGCTGACCGGCGGACAGTGCGCACACGTCACCAAAACCTCACAGGCAGGTTTCCAGAATGTCAGGCACATTAACGATGCAATAAATACCCAAAAACCACTATTCAATGCAACTATAAATGTATCTCTATACCGACTGTCCCGTCACATCTGATGTCAGATCAAAGAGGATTGGCACCGTTTGGCATGTTTGGCACGCGTAATGGAAACCCAACCTGATGAGTTCACATCCCTCTCAGCCAACCACAAACAGCCACAGCATCAGATAGGGAGTATATATTCAGCATCTGTCATCTTAGAAAAGTCAAAAGAAAAGAAACAGAGTGAGACTGCGAGAGAGAAAGAGAGAGCGCACGTGCACGAGAGAAACGCATCATTGATTTACAATTGTGGTGACCTCCTCCCAGGCTACCTTTGCATCATCAGCCCGTGGAGGTCTGCTCGCAATTCCGTATATTCGGACACTGCGAGCTTGGACCTCCCGGACCAAAACGTCAGTTTCCTCCTGGGAGAAGTTTGGCCGTCTGACGCTGCTGCTCTCTTCTGCCATGGCGAATTGAGTAAACTCTCATTACGCCTTCGCGCGGCGCATTTAAGGGCGAGGAGAGGGGCTCATTTGATTGGTGTGATGTGTGTAAAACCCACTCCTTGCCTTCTCTCCTCCCTCTTTCCGACTTGCGCCGGTAGGAGGGACGGAGGTGGGATAGAGGAGTAGCTGCGCCAGGGCACACGGTGTGCCAAACTTACAAAATCCACCTGGCCACACCCAGTTGGCGAAGCGCAGGTGCGCTGCGCCTCCGCCTCGCCCGGTCTGCAAAACTAGAGCCCTTTGTTTTTCTCTAGGCTACAGTAGCAAATACTCCACCTACTCTTTTCAAGACGATGCCACAAAAGAAATTGTGCATTTTGAACTGGTCGAGGTAATTCAATATTAGTCTATTGCCCTATGTAAAAATAAAATAACTCATCTGTTTGATTGTTTGAAACATTGTTTGATTGGTTGTCAAATACTGTGGATATGCCATAGCTGACGTTGTTATGCTGTAGGTTTCTTGTGGCTGCAGCGAATAAGAACGAGAACAAAGATCTCCAACCATCGGTGAAATCAATCTCCAACCACTTGTACTGGTCATGCAGCGCATCTAAAGGTGATCAGGAGGTAATAATGATATTTTAGTATCACTATCATTGAGACTATGCTGTCATGGATGTAAGGGAAATGATTGATAGGATACTTTAAACGAGATTGTTTTCTTCATGATTTAATCCAAATGGCAAAATACTATTCCTTATCTGCTGTCCCAGATACATACTCTAAATTCAGGGTTTCTTTCCCATACCGTGTCTTCTCCAAGGATAAATGTGTCACTTAGAGTCCGTCTAATCTTTGTAGGATTGTGTGCGTCGGTGGACGTCGCTGCTGCATCATATTTGTGGCCTGCATAGATGGGAGGAGGATGGTGTTGAGTACACCTGTCATCACCCAGCTTTGACAGAGGACCAGCAGATGAAAGAAATGGCTACAAGCTGATTCACCAGCTGTGAACCAAATCTGTTGCAATGGACAAGAATCTCCTATGAGACTTCAAGCACACTGGTATGCTTTGTTTTTCATTCAAATTCACCTGTTTTCTACATCACTTACTAAGTAAAAAAAAAAGTCCACACCTGTGATATCACTGTCGTCTTGTCTACACTACATTATTGATTCTGCTGCTAGTTTTATACTTACCTAGCAAACTCACACTTTCTGTATTTCTACTTGTACAAATATTTCTCCCAATATTTAGTTGTCTGTGGATATAGCACCAACTGTGGTTTTCAAACTTGCACTCACACAGGATCTTTGGAAGTGTACCATTCTTCCATGTTGAAGTATGCAGAAAAGAGGCTGCACTTCAAATATGACTCCATGAGGGCCCGTACCCAGCTGGCGATCATGGATCATAATGCCAACATTGGCAGACCACACACAACAACACCGGAAGGTAAAGATGTGATTAATTATTGGGAATGTCAGGGGATATATTCCATGTGGTCTAATATGTGGTTACGTTTCACTGGCCAGGAAAGTATTCTGTGCAGACCTCAGAAACATCTTTTGTGACATTTATAGTGGGATTAGGGAAATTAAGAAATGTAGAAATCCATTAAAAAAATCTAATAGCCACTGTAGTATCTGTAAGATGGAGAAACATTGTCATACTCACATCTGTATTGTATAGGATCCAGAGAAAGATCAAAGTAACACTTACTTGACAAAGTTGGACCCGTTAGTTTTTTGTTTGTCCTTTTCCACAATGCAGTATAAACAATACTATCCTCTTGATGGTGTATGGTCATGGTGTTCATTGCAATGCATTAGTGTAACGTACTATAATGCTGTGGTGTATAAAAGAGGAAGAGACATGCAGTCATTGTGAGTCTGTTACTGCTCATGATAATGCAGAAAAATCATTTTATACACCAGTATATCTATTTCCTTGCATAGAAACCACATTCACCTAACACTACCTAAAGAATTTGTATACATCAATGACATGGTGAACTAGAACTACACAATACATTTTTGTCTTTCTCACTTAGGAGAACTGCAGTTCAAATATTCTTTTTCAAAACAAAGTGCACAATGGGTTGGCCCATCTATGAACGCACCAAGCAGACCTTTCGTCATGACCTCATGGAGCTTGTCCTGAAGAGTAGAGACGACTAGACTGGTGTTTACACAGAGCCTTTGCCCAGTCGACAACCACGCCGAAGAAGACTGCTTCACAACATTGCTCCTGTTCCTGGGCCTGAAAAGGCAGATTTACTTGCTTCACATACAGTGGTGGAAAAAAGTTTTCGGACACCCTTAAAATTTTACACAATCTCAAATATTATCATGAAATATTTGTGGAAAAATCTTTTTTGTGTTTCAAAAGGTGTGGCTGCATTAGACAGATACAAACAAATACAAGTTATATTTTTTTGTTTATTGTTTACAAGAAAAACTAACAAAACTAAATTCTTGACAGTTTCAATATGTCAGTTCTCAACATTGTCGCTATCAAAGTCAACAAATAACAGAGAATGTGTTCAAAACTTAACAAAAAATAAATAAACCATCACATCATCAAATTAATATTTAGTAGTCCTGTCATTGGCACGTAGTAGAGCTCTAATCCTGGCTGGCATGTTCCCCACGAGCCTTTCACACTGTTGAGGGGTAATCTTGTCCCATTCTTCTTGAATTACTGCTTTTAATTCTTCTAAATTCTTTGGTTTATGCTTTGAAACAGACCTTTGATAATCCACCACAGATTTTCAATGGGGCTCATGTCCGGGGATTGAGCTGGCCACTCTAAGACCTGGATACTGTGCTCCTGCAGCCAAGTTCTACTGGCCTTGGATGTGTGGCAAAGGGCATTATCTTGCTGAAACATCCAGTTTTTACCTCGACGGAACAGTGCACGCGCAGAAGGGAGCATGTGGGTTTCAAGAATGGTACAATACTTGGTAGAGTTCAATGTGCCGTCACAGACAGTGAGATGACCACACCAGCAGCACTCATGCATCCCCAAACCATGATACTGCCTCCACCGTGCTTGACAGTAGGTACTGTACATGCTGGAGATAATGCTTCGCCTGGCCTTCTGCGTACCCTCACATTAGTAGGAGGAAGATAAAGCTGGAAACTGGACTCATCTGACCACAAAATCTTCTTCCAGTTCCTGGCTGTCCAGTTCTTGTGTGCCTGGTCCCAACAACGCCGGGCTAACCTCTGTCTCTCATTGATCAGGGGCTTCTTGATAGCCTTGTAGGACCTTAAGCCATGATCTAAAAGTCGGCCACGTACAGTGCGGGTGGAACACTGGACACCAGTTTGGTTTGACCACTGCTGCTGAAGCTCCTGTGATGTCATTCGGCGGTTTTGCCTGCACATGCGGATCAGGATGCGGTCATTTCTTGCTGAAGAAACCCTTGGATGCCCAGATCTTGGTTTGTCTTCCAAACTGTTGGTTCGTCTGTATTTCTGCAGAGTGTATCCAACTGCTGAAGGATTGCATCTGCACTTCCTGGCTATCTGGCGGCAGCTGTACCCTTCCTGGCTGAGAATCTTTATCTTCAGGCGTGTTTCCTGCGTTAGGTTCCTTGTTTTAGCCATTTTTGTGTCTGAAGAACTTTCAAATGTGCTGGCTTTATGTAGACACGAAGCTTGGCAACAAAAATTGTGTCTTTTAATAAAAAGAACGACCTTCATCACTGGTACCAAAATGACCCAATACTCAAAATTTCTTATGTATTTTTATGGAACCAATCAATTTTAAGATTTTAATGGCTTTTTTAGGATTTATTTAGTATTTTAGCTGTGACTGTACTAAAAGAAATTGCACTTGAAGACCTAAGAGTGATTCTTAATGCAATATTTCACAAATACATGGGGTGTCCGAAAACTTTTTTCCACCACTGTAGTTCAAGGTTCAAACCATACTCAAGCTGAACGGACTTGCCAACATCTTTACTTTCTTGTGAAGCATTTGTCATACACATAATTTTTATAAGACAGTAATTGTGTGTATAACTGTTTGTATATAGTTTTACAACAGTGATTGAATTCAGAGATTTGAAATAGAGACAGAAACATAGATGAGCTGTAATTACTATTATTGTAAATGATTGAATATTTGTGTTCAGCATCAATATCTAAAAATATATCAATATCTTACATTATATTAGTCTATTATTGCTATTACAGTGATTGTGTATGGAAGACAAACAGATGTCATTAGAAAGGATAGAACAGGTTCAACAGAATGTTCAGCAGTACAGTCAAACGTAAGCCTACATTTACTGAAAACAAAAGTCACTCGTGGGATAGGTGTGTATACAATAATCAGATAACTCTGCCTCGATGAACCCGATGTAAGTGCCAGTGGGGGAGGGGTACTTCCTTCTGATGGCAGCAACAATGCAGCTAGGCAACGCTCTTCTGTTGCCACGACCAAGACACTCTCCTCTGAGCGCCCACTCGAGCACCACACGGTAGGCCACAAGCCTGCACTGGCTGGAGTAAAAGAAGATCAAGTTTAGCCTACTTGTGAAAAGTATAAAGCCAAACTAAATTATGCAACAGTAATTAATCATCTTTCACAGACATTTCACAGTATATACATAAAATAGCTACATGTAAACATGTTAGGCATAACAGTTACTTACTCAATGGATAGTAACCCGTTCTCTCCATCAGGTCTTGGCTGCCTCTTCCAGTTTATTTTTGGAATGTGAAAAAATGTTTCCAGCACAGCCCTGTTGATCAGAGCAGGGAAATCTTCTGACGATGTGACGCAGCATTGTAGTGTCCACAGTGTCATCCCTGGACACATACAGACCACAACCACGCAACAGGTCCCATTCTTTATAACATAGGCATTCTTCCTCTGTGTGCATAGGGACACAGCATCCACAAGAACACCACAAGTCTCCCAAACTTTGCAGCCTTGCAACTGCTGTTTCACCTTCCTCTGCCTGTTGCTGCTCCCTCTCTCTCTCCTCGTCCCCTCTTCAGTTTCAAAGAGCTCTACGTCCGTGTACTCTGGTTCAAATAAATACGGGAGGTCATCAAATTCGAAAGGCTCATCCATATCCACTTAAAAATTCAGCCATGACTAACTCCTTGCACTTGTAAGCTCGCTCCAGCGGTAACTTCCTTCAACAACTCAAATCTCGTAAGACATGAGATTTCAGAGCCATATTTTCACTCTGAGTGTGTTTTGACTTGCCACAATGAAATGTCCAACTTCAGCTAAAGGTAAAGACAGACGTTCATTTCCCCTTTCCGTTTTGTTGTTGGATAATTATACTAACAATCTGAGCCTATCTGTGTGGAAAAAATTGCACTTTTAGTGGACATATTTTGACGTTGTTTGACGCTGTCTGAGTGCCCTATTATTTAATATAGCGCACGCTCACAGGCTGCAGGCAGGTCAGCCCTAGCTTTGTCCTGGAGAGATGTCACATATTGAACATCCTATCACTCATTTAAACAAAATTAGATCAGAAAATAGGGCCCAGGTTGAAAAAAACATTAGTTCTCATTTAAATAAATTCACTCAAGGTGTTGTTGAGATATCATGTTGACGAGAATGAGACAGACGAGGTCACATAGACTTGACATTCGACCACCAAAATCTAATCAGTTCATTGTTAAGTCGAAGTTAATGTTTGTGCCAAATTTGAAGAAATTCCCTCCAGCTGTTCTTAAGATATCGCATTCACAAGAATGTGATGGATGCAAAGGTCATGGTGACCTTGACATTTAGCCGGCGTGCAGGCATAACACACAGGACTTTTACCCAGGAGAGCTGGTCTTGTCCAGTGTTTTTTAATGTTGCATAGTTAACATCACGTGACATGTTGTTATCTTACTTAAAGTTACAATGTGTAATTTACTTGGTTGTTTATTAGCAAATATCAACTATTGCTTTCATAAATATATATTTACTAAAGTGTAATGCAATTCACATACAAATGGAAGCTTTCTCATAGGCTTGGAATGATTTCTCTATATATACACAGGCAGGGCGCGGTCTGCTGGAGGCTGCCTTCTTCCGTCACCATATCTGAATACAGTGGCCAGAAGAGATACACGCGCTTCGCCTTTCACGTTTATCTAGAACTTGCTGTCACTGGAGACAGAGAAGGTGAAGCTCAATCCGGGACGCTTCTGCATGAACCTGCTTTGTACTTTTATAATTCTGTCGCACTTTAAATGGAGGACCACATACACGTTTTGCCTCGTAAGAGGCAAACCACGCAACCAGATAAAAGAAAAAGATCAGATAAGCGAGGATGGGACAAAACGCGAGTGAATATCGGCGTTGCTTATTTCAGGTGGAAAAAACTCCTGTGGAAGAACACTCTGGAAACACATATTATAATCGTACCAACGTATATTTGCCGCATTGTGCCGTGACTATCACATAAAACGTGTTATTTTAGCATTACTGTGCTAATGTTTGCTCGTGTTACCAAAACAATTAGAGATAAAACACTCCTAACATAATGTTATATCTCACAGATAACCTATATCTCACTGGTAAGCTATAACATATTGTAGCATCCGCCAGGACGTGTGGAAAGGATGACGCAGTTATTCGGCAAACCACCATTTATTACTGAACAGTACAGGTTACTGTTGGCCGTAACCACGCCAAAACAACCAACAAACAAGAACTTAGCTGTAACTCCAACTGTGCACTGCTGCTCTCTCCTCCAGCTCGCTCATACACACACCAGCACGTGCACTCACACAGACCTCATTCCCGTCACACTCGCACCCCGCCCCCTACCTATACTCATTCAATCCCAAACATGCCATTAACTCACAGAACATTTACATTATAACAGAACATTTACTGCAGGGTCGCTACAATATCGTAACATGGTTTAGATTCCTCAATAAATATTCACCTCATCGCTAGATAGGCCTACTCCTGAAAAACTTGATAAACTCAGATGGATGATGCCATCTCTGTCTGCGCAAGGCTTTCTGTCCTACGAGGCCACCGTCATTTACCCGACGGGAGGGGTGAGTGAGTCAGCGCGAGTGAGCCCTGCAATCTAGAATTTGACCGCTGATGTCACTGTTACTCACCATTTTTACACACTGAGGCTTTAAGAAACCTAACATACTTAATTTAACCCAAACCATGCTCTTTTTTCTAAACCTGAAGTCATTCTGTTGCCTAAACCTATGAGTTTATGTATACAAGTCTGTATATACAAGAACTCTTTTTTATGAGAGTTTATTTTCAAAAGACCATATACATGTGATGAGCGAGAGATAGAGAGATAGACATGCTGTCCCAGAGAGTCCAAAACTGACACCAGAGGTGAACCTGGAGCGGCACCGTTTGAAGCGTAGGGCCGCTGACCAAGCTGCCTTATGTGACTAGCTGGGAGTAAGAATGTGTTGCTTCAGTGAACCCTGGCATGCTCAAAACGCCTGTTCATTATTGCATAAGATGTTTGTTGCAGCTGGAGGTGGAAACAAGAAGCAGTGAAGAGTCCTGCTGTAAAAATATGTCGGTGTACAGAGAGAGCGGAGGAGTGAGTGGGCAAAAGAGGAGGACGTCAATCTGTGTGGGAGAAAGAGAGAGATTCTGCAGAGCCCAAGTCTGAAATGTTTGGCTTTTTATATAATATTTAATATTTCTGATGTGTTAGATATTAAACAGATTTTGTACAAAAATAAAAAAGTAATTTCAGTGTTTGGAGAGAAAAAAATCAAGGGAGGATTTAATACATATTTTGTCTCTGCAGCTCAACTGGTGTTTGTAAAATGAGGAGCAAATGCAGCAAATCTGTTAGAGTCATTTTAGGATTTACATCATGTACTTTGATCTCAGACTGAAGCTGCATTCTGATTTCAACAAGTTTTCATGGATCAAAAGTCTGAATAAAAACCTGCATCATGGTTTTTCAACTTCATATTGTGTTCATGTTCTGTGAATATATCATGTTCATACTGTGTGAAGTGAAAAGACTCAAGCTACCTTTGACTTCTGGATACAATGGTATAAATATGTTTCCTTGAATTCATCAAATATTCATCTGGTGAGAAGTCAAGTTTGTAAACTGTTTCCAGACCTGTAACAGTGATAACAAAAGAGTGATATAAGCTGCTCAGTGGTGATTGGAGTCAAAAAATCATTTTACCCCATTCATTTCATTACCAATAAAGTGAGTCACATCCTTATGTATAATACATTATAAAAGATGTTAGTGAAGATTCTCAGTCATCCAAGTTATGGTAATCTTAAGTGATAAGTTCAGTTAGAACTGATGAAGCCTCTTGGATGAGAGGCAAAACATCTTCAAGAAAGTCAAGCAAGTCTAGTTGCCTACAACATACCACTTCTAATAAATTATAAAGTACATTATTTTTGTCTAATATTTATTCTCTACAGTGTGGCGTTGTAACACAGTTCAAAACAACTGTTGAACTGTGTTGAAGCCTCCACAGTGTGCCAATTTTGTTCTATAATGACAATCTCGCATCTACAGCTACGCATGCTCAGAATCCCCTTCTCTGGTATTCTCTGGCCTTTTTACACAGAGATGGCACTATAGAGCCACTATGAAGTCCCTTCTTTTTGCCTCCTTTGCATATTTACACAGAACCAAACAACAGTGGCATCATGCCACTCCAGTAGAGTTAGACAGCATGCCGCTGTTGTGGAATCGAAAGAGACGTGACATGTAGCACAACAGCATTGTTTTCTAGTGTGACATATACATATCAGCAATGCTTTATAAACATTAACAATGGCATTAACATGCCAATAATTATTATTAATCTCAGTTATTCACCATCTCCGTTATATGGCAGCTGATCTCATTCTCTGTTTGGAGGGTAAGGAGCCTGTGGACCTCATTGTTTTCACTACTAGTGGACATTTTCGGCCACTGACTTCCTAGTTTCACTTTCATTTGATGTTGGCAGTAGGAGGAAGGCAGCGTTGCCAGGTGTATGATAATTATCGTATTTGTACGACAATTTGGTCCTCTGTACGATGTACGATCAATAATCCCAAAAAAGGCCAAATGTACGATAATTTGACCATTTCATGAATGTGTGGTTGTAATCAGTATGCCAGAGTTTTTTTTTTTATGAGCCCTGAAGGCATCTGTTCCCATGTGACATGTTTCCAGCCAATCGCGCTTTGCTTAGTATGAGATACGGGTGACGTTTGTCTCTGAACAATGAGCACGATTGGCTGAATGGTCAGCTGTACCCACCCCAAGAGGCGCTAGGACCCATCAGGAAGTCGAGCAAAAATGAAATTCAAAACAGAAGAAGAGGAAAAACAGAAGCAAGGAAAATGGAACATAAAGTAAACACTAGAGTGACTATATTTAAGCAATATCACACGAGAGGGAGTGATGTTGTAATGTATATCGTCATGGCTGTGATTTGGTCATAGGCACGAGGCCGCAGGCCGAGTGCTGAAGACAATTACAGCTGCGACGATATACATTACAACATCACGAGCGTGATATTGCTTTTATACAACAGTTCAACAACAGCTTAAACAGCAATGCTGAGCGGTCCGTGCATGAAGTATAATTCATCTGCATCGTTCACATTGTATAATGAAAAATCCCACTTTTGGCGGTATTTCTTATTTCATTGTCATAAGACGTGTAATGCAATTCAGCGCGTCAAAGCGTCAGCTTGTTCCTTTATCCAACTTGTACAATGAAAATTGAAAAAGGAAGTTGAGAGCCGGAAACAGCCTTCAAAGTAAAAGTTGCGCTTTGTTTTGAAGCGTGTTGGCTGCAGCGGATGGAAGGTCCTCTGCTGGCGCTGTGCTGCCGCAGCTTCATCGGATGCTGGGAATGCATTGCAGTCCTGCTGTCCCAGAGTGAAAGTTGCCCAAAGTGCAGGACACCTATTAGTCAGGACAGGACTGTTGCTGTGGCTGGCCTGTCGGAGGCTATATGGACAGTGAGAGGCCTTGAGCTGTGATAGATTGTTTTTCCTTTAGTTGTTCATATGTTTGATATGTCATTAAAACTACAATTGCAAATGTTGCATTAGAAATGCACAATGTTTTTATTGTGCATGTGAATTTGTGCAGGGCTTTTGTGAATTTTTCTGGATTAAACATGGTTTTATGAAACCCAGAACCTGACTGATCTGTTTATTAACTAAAATGTATTGACAATTTTAAATGACTACATAGCGTGAAACTTGCTGTGAGTCCTAACCTCACTGACCTGCACTTAGACACTCAGCTGGTTGCATCTCTGCAGTGACATGGGAACAGGGTGACATTGGACAGGCTGTGTAACTGACTTATTGTTCAAATTCAAATTTCTTAGCATCTTATCACTTATTGTTATATATTTAAAATACTATAGATCTTACTTCTGGCAACTTCCAATGAATTGTATTTATACACGTTATACAAGGAATTCTTAAACAGGCCAACAACCTCATTATGACTGTACTGAAAATTAAAGACCTAGCCTTGTTGTGTGTGCTGTGTTCAGAAGACTCCCCTCAAAATGAAACATTAGAGTGTAAATTGATGACCTTCAGTTCCTTACAGGACAGTTTCAAAATGCCTTAATATGTGACTGAGTCAATTCAGTAAAAATGTCAAATTTCAATATTCACCCATTATTCATAACAATCTACACATCCTACAACACACTATTTCTTTAAGTTAGTGGGTATTTGATAACTCCCTCCACTTATTTAAGACATTTTGCATTTTAATAGGCTTTTAACTACAGCAAGAGAGGGTACAATACACCAGTAAAATTAACTTTATTTCATGAATTGCTGCATTTTTAACTGACATAATTAGACCATGTTGTTTACACCATCACTGATGAATACAAACAACAAATACAGTACCACAGTGATTTATAATGACTTCATTTTCTGCGACCAGTATGAGCTACTGTACATGTTTCATGTGGGCACTGTACAAAGATTAACCATCTCTTCTAATCATCCAGTAAATTAAAAGACAGTTCATAAATACAAAACTGAATAAATGTACTCTTACTTAATGTGTATTTAATACACTCAGAACTCAAAGTGCCTTTCATTTCTTACTTCTTGTCTACAATTGTTTGTACTGATATCACATATCTTGTCATGCTTTGATAAGACATCTGGCATTAAGCTGTGTGGTGCCTCTTTGGATCTCTGCATCCTTTCTTACAGAAGAATTAAGCAAGACTGTGTTCTAAACTCATTTATTATAATTTTTTCAATATCTGTAAAGACCCAGCACCATGTGTGTCTTAGTCCTTTCCTTTGCACTGAAAAACTAGCTGTGTTTCGCTGTGAAAGCCACTTTTAGTAGGTACAGTTTGGGACTCAGAAAGCAGATATGTTGAAACTCCTTCACTCCCTCTGAGGTGAGCGACACTCCGTCCACATCTGCCTCTCCTAGTGTCTCACAAGCTCTCTACTCTGGTCCTCTTGAAACTCTGTAATAAAAGAAAATGTTTTGTTAGGTTTAAAAGAGATGTTTTACATAAAGACTGCATAAAGAAAATATATGACCGAGGTTAATCTTTCCTCTTTACTTTGATGGTGTTTACTGTACATCCACAGATGAACAGTGTATTAATTGTAGCTTAAGTTTTTACCAAAGTCCCCCAATTTTAGTGGACCAAAGATCATTTGACCAATTAAAACAAACTTAATCATGATATCTAATATTTGGTGTCAAATTGTTTTCAGTCATCGACTGTCTGAACTTTGATCCCAGAGGACATGTACATCTCCCCTGCCCTGGTGATAAACAGGAAAAAACAATTTACAATAAGAAACAGTGTGTGTAGTATATACAGAATATGCAGAATATTATTGTTTTACCATGGGTGACAGAGCTGTACAATTGTGCAGGTTTAATGTGAAAAGTATGACAGATCTGTATGACAGAGCTGTACATTGTGCAGGGTTATATGCACAATTATAGGGACACATGACATTTATTATATTATTTAGAACATTTCTTTACTTTGCAGGCTGCATGCACAAACACTGCTGGTAATATATACATTTGTGAACACAGACCACACTAGAGTTTAATAAATCAAAAATGCATATCAAAACACTATGTCCTTACTTATCAGTAAGGTCTACCATAAATGTAGACATTTCACACAGACTTATGAGCAAATGTTCAAATGAGGTGCAAAACAGCTGATAATAACAAATGAGTAAGTTAAGGTTAGCATACAATGGCTGTTTATTAGCTACAACAGCTAGCTAGTTTACTTGCAAACATATTAGCATTGTTAGCATTGGTTATCTTCTGAAGCTAGCAGTTAGCTACACTGCTGGCAGGTCAACAACTTAAACAGTGTTGGGTTGGAGACATTTAGTGGATAAGATCAGCAACAACAAAGTTTGACTTACTTCATGACTGCAGCAGCTGTGCGTTTCAAACACGGTGTGTTTACTTTGAAAATCCCTGGTGATCATCTCTCTCAGTTGTGAGAAAGTGGCGGAAATATAATTGTATAACATTTATGAATGATGTTAATTATTTAGGCTATTTGTTGTTAGTTGTATTTATTTCGTTTCGCTCTCCTTAAATTGACCGCTGCAGCCAACACGCTTCAAAAACAACGCACAACTTTTACTTTGAAGGCTGTTTTCGGCTCTTGACTTCCTTTTTCAATTTTCATTGTACAAGTTGGATAAAGGAACAAGCTGACGCTTTGACGCGCTGAATTGCATTACACGTCTTATGACAATGAAATAGGAAAAACCCCCAAAAGTGGGATTTTTCATTATACAACGTGAACAGTGCAGATGAATTATACTTAATGCATGGACCCTGAGTAAGGAAATGTTAACAAAAGGTGATGGAATAAATGATTTAAGTATGTTATGTAGCTCCGCGAAAACAAACATTTCCCCCAGTCCGTTGCCAGGCATCGCAGAACACACGCCAGGAACTCACAAGCTACTTTGTATTTACATTGATCTGCAGCTGTGTAACTTCGTCCAGTTCGGCTGATGAAACGTTGGCAAACCTCATCAGTACCTCATCAGGTGATCATTGATAATTCCTGACCGTGTTCGCTTCATTTTTGCTCCTCTCCAGTTTGTCGAGGTCGGCTGATGAAACGTTGGCAAACCTGGATGTTGGCACGGCCGGATTCAGCTTCCACTCTCCCTCGTCCTCATCAGTACCTCATCAGGTGATCATTGATAATTCCTGACCGTGGTTGCTTCATTTTTGCTCCTCTCCAGTTTGTCGAGGTCGGCTGATGTTACACAAACACACCTGGAGGACTGCACAGAAGAGTCCTGGCTTTCCTTTTCCTCGTCCTCTCCTGACGACCACTCATAATTTAATTCAAATGTAATTTTGGGGAAAATATCCATCTTCTTAGTGTAACGCTATAGTGTCAGTTTGCGTCAATGTAGCGAGTGTGACAGTTGGTTAATTAACGGTTGTATTTATATTTATAACACCTGTGAGAGGAGGTATTTTACTGTTACATGTCCCAGTGATGTTGTACTCTGTATCAGCACTCACGTACGGCATGCCTCTCGTCCAATCAAATTACTCGGTCAAAACTAACTGTTGTATGATTGCCTATAGCGCATCAGTAGGATTGTTATTTTGGTTATGACGGATGTACGATAATTTCCCTCAAAATACGATAATTTTGAGTCTCTGGTACTATAATCCTACATTTCCCACCTGGCAACGCTGGAGGAAGGTGAGCTCACCACTCAACCCTCCTGTTTACTGCTGTGGGCTGACGAGGACCCCTAATTGTACTATGAATAGAACCACAGGTGCACCGACGTGACCTTTGCTGTCTGTGGACATTCAATGTGGATAGTACATGCAAGCCTGACTAGTTTAATCAGACACATAATGGCAGTGATGGATTAATGAAAGAGGCAAAACATGAGAAAGACAACTTGGAGCTGCGTGTGAAACAAGGGAGGAGGGGGGAAACACCTCAGCATCCAGAGTTCACTGACAGAGTCTGTTCAGAGGCTCAGACAAGGAATATCCAGGTATACAGGGGCCTAGTGAAGTTAATATTTTAGTCAAAATAGATATTCAGTATTGGTCAGTGTTTTGTTTTTTTTTTTCAGACAGTAATTGGCAGACTGATTATTCACCTTATAAAATTACATACCGTTTCTACCATCATTCCCGGCTCAGAGGCGAGACAACTCTGTCCCCCCATTCCACGACTGTACCTTTAATACAGAATGGCGAGGCAGAATAAAAGCGCGATATTCCCGCCTTGAACAGGCGGTGTAAAAGGGGGCTTTTGACATATTGTTGGCTTTATTTACCCTCACCTGTGTATGATTGTTTAAGCATTTGGAGTCCCTTCTGTGTTCTCATGTGAACAGAGATATTTTGTGACATTAAGGTTGTGTGGAAAGAATTGCTTCTTTTAAACGGGGGGGTATCTGTTTTTATACAGCCTACTTTGTTCTCCAAGCCCCCCCCCCCCATCTTTTGGGTTGGTCTGATATCTGATATACAATGTGTAGTCTACATGTTGCAGCAGAAACAGGAAGCAGAGACTCTGCAGCTGCAGCAGCTGATTCACATGCAAACAGCAGCTTGTTTCTGATCCTGAAACCAAACCGACCTTCAAGGGTTTCAAAACTGCTTCAGGCTCAACAGCCTTATCGTGTGTGTGTGTGTGTGTGTGTGTGTGTGTGTGTGTGTGTGTGTGTGTGTGTGTTTCCTCTCCACAGGTAAAGGTCTGACTCTTGTAACAAAGCAAGCCATCGACGCTGTTGGAGGTTGAGGGTAAAAATCCCAAAGAGAGCAGCTCAAGTTAAAAAACAGAGGCTTTGTGTTCATTTTAAATATTTAGTTTCTTCCAAATGTTTCTTCAGACGTCAACGTCTGACAGAGATGTCTCTTCAACTCCAGGTTGTAACGAGATGATAAAGATGATGAATGGTTGTTTGTTTTGGCTTGTCTGTTTTAATTGATGTTATCAGATTTTATACCTGCTCACTGATCTTCATTTCCAGCTGCGTGTTTGGTTTTATTGTCCACTGATTTTTCATACTGTCTGCTGCTTCTTCAGTGTGTTCATCTTAAAGGAACAGTTCGGCATTTTAAGGAAATGTGTTGACACTATGCATTGGAATTGGACATTTAATGTACAGAATAAAAACACCAGATGTTGATCAGCAAGCTTTAAGCCCAGAGACCAAAGATTTGTGACAAGACAAGTAGAAACAGGCAACTACTTGCAGTGTGTTGCTCTCCAATATTCAATCAATTCAATCAATTTTATTTATAAATCCCAATATCACAAATCACAGTTTGCCTCACAGGGCTTTAGAGCATACGACATCCCTCTGTCCTTCGGACCCTCACAACGGATAAGGAAAATTTCCCAAAAAAAACTCTTTAACAGGGGAAAAAAAATGGTAGAAACCTCAGGAAGAGCAACTGAGGAGGGATCCCTCTTCCAGGATGGACAGACATGCAATAGATGTCGTACAGAACAGATCAGCATAACAAATTAACAGTAATCCGTATGACACAATGAGACAGAAAAAGAGAGAGAGAGAGAGAGAGAGAGAGATGCAGGACAGACGGTAATGACAGTAGCTTACAACAACATTAATGAAAGTAATAATATTATAATTATAGTTCTGGCTACTGCGGTACAATATGTTGAAAGTATATATTAATATCTGACAGTATACATGTGTGACAATAATCATATGTGTATAATAACAGTAGAAGTATGACTAATGATGACAGCAGCAGCAGGAGGCATCTGGCAGGACCACGGCAGCAGCACAACCACACACGTCACGCTATCCAGGCACTGCTACAATATGAGTTAACCTAAGAGACAGTGGAGCACAAAGGCTCCAGAGAAGAAGCCGAGTTAGTGACATCCAAAATGGCCGAGTTAGCAAGATGCAGTAATAGGATACAAGAGAGAGAGGGAGAGAGAGAGAAGGAGAGAAGGTGTCCGGTGTATTATAGGGGGGTCCTCCGGCAGACTAGGCCTAAGTCAGCCTAACTAGGGGCTGGTACAGGGCAAGCCTGAGCCAGCCCTAACTATAAGCTTTATCAAAGAGGAAAGTCTTAAGTCTAGTCTTAAATGTGGAGACGGTGTCTGCCTCCCGGACCGTAACAGGAAGATGATTCCACAGGAGAGGAGCCTGATAGCTGAGCGCTCTGGCTCCTGATCTACTTTTGGAGACTTTAGGGACCACGAGTAACCCTGCATTCTCAGAGCGCAGTGTTCTGGTGGGATAATAGGGCACTATGAGCTTTCTAAGATATGATGGAGCCTGACCATTTAGAGCTTTATAAGTTAACAGTAGGATTTTAAATTCTGAATTAGCTGGAGAGCCTGCTGGTTCACACCAATGCAACAACTGTAGCTGAGATGGTGTATCATGTCTATGCAACAAATCTCTGTACTCCCGTTCTGATTTGCAGCTCTTTTAGGCTTATTCTGTGGCTGAATATAATTTCTAGCTTCTTAAAATATGAATGAGGATAGTGATAGTAAGATACAAAACATAAACAAAATCAGCATCAGATGGACTGTATTCACAATAAATACACCACGATAATATAAATAACCAGCGCCAATTAATCAGTCAATGAGAATGTGTCTGTGTGGGCGGGGCCTTAGTACAAACAGTGAACAGCAGCAACAACCCATCCAACACCAGCATATCATGAAGACGCAAACAGAGGCCTCTGCAGGAACGAAGCACCTGCCGCAGCAACCAAACACACTGTTTGCGGTCATTTTGGCTTGACCAGTGGACATTACTACAAGCTAATTGGCTGTTGAAACAGGTGACGTGCTTTAAAACCAGCCACCAGAAGTGGAAAAAGTACTGAAAAATTCTACTCAAGTACAAGTAAAGCTACCCATCCAAAAACCTACTCAAGTAAAAGTAAAAAGTAGTTAGTTTAAAATGTCCTTAAAGTAGAAGTTACTTAGTTACTTCCAACAACTTGATGGGGGTCGCTCCTATGCAGTGCAAAAATGGCCAAGGGGTCATAAATCCAATCCGAAAACTGGTTATTTTTCTATTATGAACCATAGAATTCAATTCAATTTAGGGCTGCACAATATCATTAGAGCGTCACTGCTGCAGTGTGTTCTTGTGCAATTGTGAGACTCGCAGTATAAGTTCATCATATCAATATAATATTAGTCAAAGGCAATATGCCATACTTATTTTGCTGGTTAATACTCTAGGTTGTGAAGTTCTCAATTTCCATGACAGTTTGATTGTAAAATGTATATTTTATGCAAATACAGCCTTTCCAAAGCCCAAATGATGACTTCTTTCCAAATAGAGCTATTCAAGTTATTGCAATACACTGTATACTGCCATACATATCGCAGTATACAAAATTGTTGTCACATTGGCAGTTTTGTCTAATATTGCGCAGCCCTCATTCATTTTGACTCACCAACACAACTGATGATACACAGAGCAACCTTTTGAGCAACGCTGTTGGGCATTATTCTCAGGGATGCAAACAGGTGTATGGTCAAGAAAGAGCGAGCTTGTCGAAGCAACACTAATTTGGGAGAATACTGTGTATTCCAAAACACAACAAATCCATTGAGCAACAGTGTTTCCCGTAAATGCAACTAGCAGTGGTGGTGCTCCGCTGCTGAAATATGACTGTTGCTGCTGATTTCTGTTTTTTTTTTGCTCTTTAGAAACTACAGTTATATTATTTGGTGCTATGGACGCTTCATATCCAGGTCAATTCACACACTTGTGAGTAAAGCATATAAGAGAAGAGGAGAGGGCTTCGTCTGATCTCTTCATGAACTAAAGTTATATCATTTTGTGTGACGGACGCTTCATATAATAACATAACAATATAGGCCTACTATTTATAGTGTTATCCGGTGAAATGTTTCACCTTATAATGTGATGACTTATATTGTTTACATGACGGCATGTCATTTCTGTTTGGTTTCCATTTAGCCGAAAACTTTTTTTTTTTTTTTTTTTTTTTACTCAGTAACGGATGTGATTTCAAATGTAGCAAAGTACAATACTTCAGTCAAAATTTACTTAAAGGCGCTGTATGTAAGAATGTGGCCAAAACGGTTACTGCACTCAAATTCAAAATACTGCTGTGAGTCTCATCCGCCCCCCCCTACAGATTTGAGGTTGCTGGACAGCCGCACGCTGATTTCTTTGCTCGCGGGCGGCTGCCGTGGCATGGCCGTGTCGCTGCGTCCTTGATCTTCGGTTTTCCAGCAGACTGTTCGAGCAAGTCCGGTTTCTCTGCTACTAACACTGCTGCTGGGATACAGCTGAGGAGGAGCCGGCTGCTAATGCTATGTACCGGGACACTGCTAATGCAGCTTGCCGTGCTGCTGTAGCTCAGTCGTAACTGTAACTGATGCTGAGACTCTACTGACTGCGTGACTGGTAGACGGCGGTGGGTGGCGCAACAGGCCAAAACACAAATTCAAAACATAAACATGATTTACGGACTGTAAAATTGTTTTTTAAATGCGAATATTCTGGCTGTACTATTGTTGTTGGTGAGATCAGTATGTTATATGAACATTATTCCTTAGTCTCTGTGACATATTAGGATGATTTTACGACTATTTGCTTTAGATTTCTTACATGTAGCTCCTTCAAGTAAAAGTAAAATTACAGATTTCAAAAACTACTGAAAAAATTACAAATTACACAAAAAAACTACTCAATTACAGTAACTTTTCTCTGCAATGTTCTAAAAAGGCTTTGTCTCATTGCCAATCTTTGATCTGAATTGGGCTTTAAAGGTTTCCTTCGCACAGAGCCCGGCAGGGAGTGTGTTTTAAACTGTATACTGCAGTTAGTACACTTCAATGTAGTACACTATGTACACTACGTGCTTCTTGCATGGTTCACTATTCAACAGGATAGTGTTGTCTGAAATCCCACGCTGTCATTTTGCACTTACCAAGAATGATGACAGCTTCTTTTTTTTCTTTTTTTTTTTAAACCGCCTAACATTTAGCATTTGACTGCTATCTCCACCCACACATAAACCAAATTTATGCCACAATATCAGTGCTGATTAAATGTGCTGCCATAGCTAGGAGCAAGTTAGCTAGCTAGTGAATGCTGTTATCTCTTGCATTATTTTTCACTGTATCAAATCATTACAGACCCAACAAACGTTACTGACAGTCTTGGTACTTAGTGCAAAAAAACCATGCAGAACTAACAGGCTCCCATGTTGTCCCCAGCTGCCATGACAAAAGTTGAGAAGTTTGCTGGATCACAAAGATGGCGACCCTTGAGGTTGAGAAGTGTCCATCATTCCACAGTCAACTTTAGAGATTTATGAGATTTGAGACACACTGTAGCTGTTTCCCTCTGTTTCCAGTCTTTATGCTAAGCTAAGATAATCAGCCGCTGGCTTCATGTTAACTACAAAGTCATTTATTCTGTATCGAGTACTTTTATTTTTAACGCTTTAAGTACATTTACCTGATTATGTTTATACACAGTTATTTAAGTACTTTTACTTGTACCTGAGTATATTTACAGTGTATTAGTAGTAATTTTACTGCAGTAAAGAGTTTGTGTACTTTATCCACTGGTGGTTAAGTGAACTGTGTGATGAATGTCACTTGCCTGATGAAGGTCACAAGATGTGGCTGAAAGCCTCAGAATAACAAAGAGCGAGTAAATGGAGCAATTCCCATTAATATTTAAATTAATTTAGTCTTGTGTTGTTGTATGTGTGCAGCTGATTTTAACTGAAAAATGACTACAAAAGACTCATATCAACATGTTTCTCCTTTGAGAAGATTTAAAATCTAAGAAAACACACTCAAAAAAATAAAACCTTTTGTTGTGTTTTGGATTATGTTAATAGCATAATAGTTCATACTACATTTATCTGGTAGCAGCAGTATGATAAGATCTTTTTCTGCTGGTGAATATTTTCCCTTTTAACTGATACATTTCAGCTGGACTCTAAGATTGTTCACAAGTAAAGCCTTCTGAAGGCTAATTGGCATAATCTGTCCCTCTTCTGGTCAACTTTTAAAGTGAAACATCTGCAGGAAGTGTGGAATTCGACTGACTGTGGTTTAGCAATAATTAAACTGCAAACTAGAAGAGAATGGAATTATTATGAGTCTGACATGAATCTGTTGTACAAATTAGCATCTCTTTTTGAAAAGCTGGGGTAGGTAGTTTTATTTTGTTGCCATTGAAATTGTTGAAATTCAAATATTCTGAAATAAAACTCTTCTTCACATGTTTGAGTTGTGTGTGAGATTGGGAGTGAGGATCTTTGTCTCCTAACTACAGGTGTGGGGCGCTGATTGGCTCAAGGTGTGTGCTCGGTCTAGGGGAGTGTCGACTGTTAATTGGCTCCGCAACTACCGTCGTCTTCCCAACAGGCCCGTTGACAGTCATCCGACAGCAGCAGGGTTTCAGTCCTCGGCCTCCAAACCTTTAGTATTGTGTCTGTGTTAAACCTGAAGATCTGGCTTTCTTGTAAGTGACTTTGAGTGACTGTTTGTGCCTCCTGTGGGCCATCTTAGTGAGATTATCATATTTGTATTTGTAGAAACACTGAGTATTTCATAGCCTATTTGTTTCACTAGTTTGCCTTTATTATTTTTTTAACTTAACTTTAGTAAATGTCTTTTTGATAGTTTTTTTTTTTCATATAGGTATAGTTAGTATTAGTCAGGTTCACTATGTATTTCTGTGGGGGTTTCATGGGTATTTGCAAACCTGTACATTTTTGGAATCTTCAGACCTTGGGGAATCCAAAAAACAATATTGGCATTTGCACAGACACCTGCATGACACCTGCCAGAAAATACACACACAACCTAGAAACTTAATTAAACATGCTAATCTTTCCTGAGTCAAAGAATCCAATGGTGACCCCAGAGTTGTGCTCAGGAACTTGCTCTGGTGCCCCCAAGAGGTGGCAAAGGAAATCGCGACCCTAATCCTCCTTAGGCTACTGACCCCCGCAAGTCACATACATAATAAGATTAGATCTGATATTTTACATTACTTCTATTGATTTTAGACATAAATGTATGCATTTCAGAACAATATGTAGTGCCTCTGTAGTTACTGTGCATCACAATCTCACCCCAACCCTGGCTTAGCCTGTTGCTGCACAGTGCACATCAGACTGCAAGATGAAAGTTTAACTCAAGGACGCAATCGGTGAGCACAACTTTATGACTATTGTCTCTAGTTGAGTCCATTAGACTGATAACAGGTAATGTCATGCCTATTTTAATACTATAATATAACATGTTGACAAAAGTAACATTTTGTTTACAGTTTCAAGCTATCTGGCTAGCTAGATTATTAAGCATCTAGCTAGGTGCCATCAAGACCTATAGTAGTAATACTACTAGATTTATTGTTTAGTTACAGTAGCTAGCTACAGTAGACTATTCTGCAACATGGAGTGTTTTCCAAGTATTGTTAGAATTCTCATAGCCTTGTCAAATGATTTTAATACCACTTGTTGACAGCCAGAGTGAGACATAGCGTGTTTTATTTTGAAATGCGGGACGATCCGGTGTTAACATTGTACAGTACGGGTGGAAACCTATCAGTGTTCATTCTGACAGCTATTTTAGATTTAATCTTAGCTTTGAGATGAAAATGCTTATTAGTTTTAGTCACATTTTAGTCATTTTTATCCTTCATAGTTCTAGTCAACAAAATTTCAAAATGTTTGAGTCAACATTTAGTCATTATGTTTTTTTATGGGTTTTTTTTCCCTTTAAACTAATCCATTGAGGCTATTTATGCTCTCAAAAACTTTGACACCACAAACAACTAATCTGAGACCATTAGAATTTGTACCCAGGTTCATTGTAAACTCTGACTCTTCCATCTTCCATCTTGGTAGTTGGTGATTGAAACTAAACTTTCATCTCTGTCAGAGAAAACTGATCTGAGTTTAGACTGTTCACTTACAGCATAGCTACACCCACAGATAACTGAGCCTCCTACCTGCCAACCCATAAACCTTCTCCAGTCCAGACTGAGTGGAGTCCTGCGGGGATCAGCAGTGAAGTCCGGTGGCCGGTGGCTTATCGCACCGCTGCCGGTCAACGGCGAACAAGCGGCGCTAACTGCTATCAGCCTTCAACAAACTTACAAACTCCACAAATCCATTCAGCAGCACCAACATCCACAGTCAGACACACACGTACTAACAGCTGACGCTGCTCCCCTCTGAGTGTTTTTGCTGGCTAGCGAAACATCTTGGTGCAGACTATTTACAGGAGTTTACCAACCTGTTGCTCATGTGGCATTTGAAGATAATTACGAGCACAATGTCCGATAGTCATTATATCACTAACATTTTCATCGCGTCTCGTCTCATCAATGAAAATGAAATACAGATTTAGCTAACTACAAGTTTTGTAGTTTTATTAAACAAAATTAACACTGAAACCTGTTCCTCTCTGTCAGTAGTTGGTGGAAACTACACCGTTGGTTAAAGGAACAATTCCTTTTTTGTTCTGGGTGCATGTTCAACACCAGTGGCTGCTGTTGGTCTTTCAAACAGGGGAAGCTCACTTTAAGTTTACATCATAAAATTTGTAATGTTGTAGCGAGGCAGTAACTCATAAAATGAACATTTAATTGAAGCTGTTTTTAAACCACACTCCAGTGATGGGCAAAGCAGTTCTTTAGATGTTACTGAATCACTAGAATCAGTTCATTAAAACGATTTGTTCAAAAGATCAGGGGTTATGTTGTTCACCCAGTGATTCATTCACAGAGTGATTTGTCATGCGTTAGGCAGTCTTTCCCTGCAACTGAACTGAGAAATGAACAAATCAGTTCCAGAAGTTATTCTGTTCAGTACGTTCACTCAACAGATTCGTTCTTTTGAATGATTCGTTCACAAACGACACAACACTACCACACTCATGCCATAGAACCACAGCAAAACACACCTCAAAGATTTTCAGATGGGTTTAATGGTGAAAATGAGCTATATCGCTTATGGAACTCCGGACGGCACTCTGTCAGAAGACTCCACTCTGAGTTCGAAATGTGACGATGCCAGTGTGTATATCCAAAGTGCTGTCAATCATGCATACACCGAGCATCCTCTCCCGTCCTACCACTCCATTAGGAGGCTGAGCCTCCCTGGAAGTGACGATTTTGTCGCATTTAACCAATGACCATCTCGCTTTGCTGCATGAAAAAAACCTGCTCAGCGCTGCCTCATCGGTATGCTTGGAGGCTCCGCGTCCACAAGAATGTATGACAGGGATGTTGCGTTTGAAAACAGCTGACATTTGAACATCATAGTCATGATGTTAAACACATCCTAGCGCACGTTTAATGCAATGTAAATTGTTATTTTAATGTAAATTCAGTAGTGCATATTTGACCATTTGTTCTATGAAATTTTAGGGGAAGTTCAGCCTCCCTTGTTGTCTCAGAGCAATCGCCCCTGTTCAACACTGTCGTTGAAGCAACAAATGTATCTTAGTCTGGGTGCTGGGTAAAGCCACAGATGAGGACAGCACAACAGGTGCCAGAGCTCAACAGGGACACTAAAAAATGCTAATTAAATGTCAGTTAAATATCTGTTGAAAAAAACAAAGCATTTGCCAAATTGAGGATAAACTGCTTTAGAAAAGAAGTTAGCCACCATTATTAGTCAATGAGACTAACTAGTTTACTGTGACTTCCGCTGTCTCATCAGAAGTTGCACCCATAATCATTTCTACTAGGGATGGGAATCACCAGAGGATCCAGGATACAATATTATCATGATACTTAAGTCACAATGTTGAGTATTGCGATAAAATATACTGGAATATACTTAATTTCTACAGTAGTGTCCTCAGGAACAAGGTGGATATTCTGCTGTACTTGTTTTATTGAAGAATTTACAATATACATGCTGTTTATCATTAAACGTCCTTTGTTTCCATTCTTTCACTCCAAACATAAGCAGCTGTGTTTCCTGAATGTGTTTCTTAATATCCAAAACATGTCTGACTTTCTGAGGTTTTTCATTAATTTAACAGCAGAGGAGCTTTTCGTTATTCTTGGCAGATATTTGACTCAATTATTAATTGTTTCCTTTGGTATTTTTTATCCACATGATGAAGACTAGTAGAATTCAAAACCAGCCTGAGGCAGAGCAGCCAGCAGGAGCCTCGTCCAAGGACTTAGCCCTGGGTCGACTTTTAAAAGCAGACAACGTCTGACAGTCACCAACATGTTCTGTTTGGACACTTGGGTAAAACTTTAAAACCTTTTCCAGACTGTGAATCCAAATACTTTGAACATCCGTGTTTCCTGCTGAAGTCCCTTCGAGTAGGACACAGAGTCTCTGTGATACAACTTGCAGGTCTCTGAGGAGTCCGCGACAGCTGGAGGACAAAATGCTAAACACACCTGGATTGTTCATGACAGGTACAGTGTGTGTACAGTTCACACACACCAGACTGTAAGTGTGAACTGACTACTAACTATGGACACAGACAGTTGGTTTCTTTATGCTGCATGCATCTGGTTAAAGAAGTACTCAGATCCTTAAAGAGTAATAGTACTAATACCACATCAGAACTGTGGTGGTCCATCTATGTCCCAACCCTACTGGCTGGACTGCTGGTTTAGAAGACGGCACATAAAGAATGTACATAAATTGATCCTTCAATAAGCTCCAGCCCTCATGATGGTTCATGTAAATAACTGCGCTCCCTGAAGAAATATTATCAAATTTTTGGAAAAACAAAGCAAAAGAAGACTTCAGAGAGAAGCAGACAGAAGGTCTACAATATGTGTTTGAAGGATATATCCAAGATATCAAACTGACTCTGTAGCAAAAACAGGTTAAACAGGAAGCTAAAGGCTAACATATAGATGACAGTGTAAAAGTAAATCACCACATCACCTAGCAATCGACATAGAAGACAGTTAATACAAAGGGAAACTATGCTGACATTCAACCAGCTGTCATCATTGCAGTGTGTGTCAACGGTGTTTGGCTTCCCCCCGTGCCACCAGAACTGGCAGATGGGCGGGGAGCTCCAGGGGAAGCCAAAAACTGTCCACACACACACACACACACACACACACACACACTGTGATGACACACAGCCAATTGAATATGTGTAAAGTTTCCCTGTTTCCCTTCAGTGGTTCCTGTAAAGCACAGTGGGTCTTTATTCACTGTTATAATCATTGAAAGGCAAAAGCAGCATGTGTATACATTGAGAAGGCTATATCTTCAGTTGCTAGCTAGTTAACCACCTTTTTCCCCCCACTTTTCAGGATTTCATTTTGGTTTTGAAACGAAGAATAAATGATATCTCCTACCAACCGCTACAGGTCAGTGAGTATCATTATTACACAACGTGCCCCAGGCACAAAATTTACCTCAAAATCCACAAAAAGCCTGGAAAGGAAGGAAATCAAAAACAATTAAATGAAATTATGAAGAACAGCCATGTAGCTGTCAGACCCTTGTTGGAGCCAGCCTATGCTATGCTATAATTGGCCAGTCAGTGTTTAAGGGGTGGAAATTAGTGAAGGATCAATTATGACTACTAATGCCAATTTTCAACCAGCTCTGTGTTGTTGCAACGTGGGCCATAACATGAAATATAAATGAACACCTCTCAGCCACCTTTTGGGCTGAACAGTGTTTGGCATGGAGCTTTCCTCTCATCCCCCATTACTTTTGCTGGCGGATGAGGAGGGAGCTTCATGCCGAACACCTTTCATCTGCATGAACTGTGGTGATGCAGAGCTGGTTGAAAATTGGAGAAGTTCCTCTTTTAAGAATGTGAATCAACATGGTGACTTTTTTTTAAACTATTTGCAATCTTAGCCATAAAAATGTTGACTTTGCTGAAAATGAAACCACTTAGTTGTTCCCTTAAATGGAAATTTCGGTTTATTTCAACCCATCTCCTATCGTCCTAAATTTGTTTAAAGTGACTAGTGACATAGAAATAATAGTTAGCATGCTTAGGACTGCCCAAATCCACATTTCATCCAGTCCACAAGGGGCCTCAAACGGACTTTCTGCAGACTTCCAGAGAGTCTGCTTGCAGTACAGACTTCTGCACACTTCACTGATTTTATAACCCACAATTCATTGCAATACTGATGTGACGTTGTGGGTTTTTCAACTGCCAAAAAAAACAAACAAACTTGTGAACGTGTAAAATAGTTATTGATAGTTAGGCTTATTAAAATGTTATTTGAATTGTGTGGGCCAAAAATAAAATTCAACCACATCATGATACAGAGATATGTGGAAGTATAGGCTGTAGAGGGACTAAAAATGCACATTATTATTGCAGCCTATCAGGCTGTGCAGTGTAATAGGCCAAAAAATATGCAGAAGTACAACAAAAGAAGGTTTCTAATGTGGGTAAAGCCCAATTTATTGAGTTATAGTCCTGTCTTTATTTACAGACATTTCTGTTTTTGAACCTGTGTAGTCTATTAAATAGAGATGTATGAATATATTTTTGTTTAGTTTAAAAAAAAAGACTAAACATGGGATTTATATCTTGTTATCTACAGGAACAGATGAGTAGGCACTATTCTGTTAAAGGGTTTTTTTGGGGGGGAGTTTTTCCTTATCCGCTGTGAGGGTCCTAAGGACAGAGGGATGTCGTATGCTGTAAAGCCCTGTGAGCCAAACTGTGGTTTGTGATATTGGGCTTTATAAATAAAATTGATTGTTTGATTGATTGATATTCAACTTCTATGATATGTATATGACAGCAGTGACAGTTTCCACAGCAACAAGTAAAACAGTCTTGAGGACTGTCTATCAGCCGCTTGCAGCCTCTGCCCTTGCAGACTTTATGTGACAGTAAATACGTCACACTACGTACAACTGAAGTCCGTGAGGGCTCAGTCTGCAAGTCCAGAGGGTGGACATTTAAATTCAGCCTCTGACTTGACCGCAGCTTGTTGTCACCACCGCCTCCTGCTGCAGCCACCTGCTCTCGTCCCATTTCCAGGCGAGGTGCAGTTCATCTCGAACAAGCCCACTGATGAGTGTAGATGACGTGATCCTCACAATTAACTTATCATTCACTCCCGCACTCCCCGTTTCCACCAAACACTTTAGTACCTTTGGAACCAAAAATAACCCTTCAGACATGGTACTGAGACCCTTGGTCTGTAGCGATTCCACTGCAAACAGTACTCTTAAATGTGCACAGGGTTGTTTTCATTGAAGCACTCACTGTATTTCCTTATTACCAGTGACACAGAGGGAAGTCTGCACCTCATTTATTGTCTACAGAATGCCAACATTTCCAGAACAAAACAGAACATGCTGCAGTGAGAATCCCCCTCCATGAGGGTATTTAAAAATAGTGGGTTTGTGCATTTAGTCCGTCTCAGGCAAGCTCAGGGGTTTAGTATTGCTGTAGCCAACAGGAACAATGCTCCATGATGCTTTTTTTTTCTCCATGTGAGGATTAGAATATGCAGTTTGAAGATCCACTCATTACTGAAAGTGTATGTCAAATAAAAGATAAAGTAATGGTCAAAGTTGTCATATCGAAATTTAAGGTGTGCTGATGGATTCACATCGCCAACTCATGCACTGAGTAATATTACAAGTTATAATGTTCCACCTTAAAAGTCGCCAGCAGTCATCCAGTGAATTCAGTTATTTTTTTCTCAGTCCACAGCTGCTGCGAGAGGCAGCAAAACATCCTTTAATTTTATAGTAATAGTTTACTGATGTATGAACATAGGTCACATAAAACCAGCCACAACTCAGCCATGAGCAGAGTGACCATCCATTATTGACCAACCAACAGACTGTCGTGTTTGTGGCTCCACCCTTTAGTACCTGATCTGCATGCTATGTACCCCAACAGAGGGGTGACCAAATATGGGGAGGGTAAGAAACGGTTCCATTGGTATCATCCAGAAGTTTTCACAGTAGAAACGAAAAGAAGAAAGCATACTGAACTGAACTGAACCATACTGTACTGCTTGGTGGAATTGGGGATAAAAGGTACAAAAAATGGAAATACTGAGGTTTAGATTTGATGTACCTTTTTAAATTCTTAAACAAATTTTAAACAAACTGTCTTCATTGTTTTTAGGAGGAAAAAATTGAGACGCAATTGAGCAGGATGAAGAACAGTGAACCAAACTGTGGATTATTCATGCCGTCAATTTACTGCTCTTATGTCCTCACACTGTAGGGAAGTGTGTGTGTGTGTGTGTGTGTGTGTGTGTCCTACTTTCATGCAAGACAGAATTCAATTAGGAAATGATGTCGTTCTCCACAGAGTCTTCAGTTTGGATTTGGCAGCAGAGAGATGACAGTGTTTTATTTATTCATGCAATCAATTTACTGCTTATCACACACGCACACACGCACACACACACACACAACCAAATCGTTTTCTTTAAGTTTCCACACGTGTAACTGAAGACGGATGAAATCACATTATGATTTGTTCCCATCAATTCGCATTTTCACCTGTTTATAAGAAGACACAACGAGAGAGAGACGCATGCTGGGTAAACAAGGAGACGTTGTATTATGACATCTCTTTAAGGTTTATTAAAGAAAAATAATCCAGAGCTTTCAACCATATCTCACAGCATTGGTCTGGCCTTGTCCAGGTGACCTTTGAACTTATTATTATTTTTCAGGTACATATATACATTTCATCCATTTCTTAACATGTTGTGCAGAAACAGCCACTAAGCTCCTCTGAAAGAGGCCAGTACATCTACTTTGATATTGATTAAATATTTATGGAAGAAGAGTTACTGTAACTCAATGGGACCCTTCCTGGTTAAATAAAGGTTAGATAAACAAAGAGCATAAACACATTTTCACACTCAAAATTTAAGTTTTTGACCTGAGCTGGGATTTTATTTTTCAAGCAATTCTTGTTTGTTACAATAATGTTTTACTTTAATATCTAAGATCCAGAGCCACGACATCACTACCAGAGTGACTGATAACTTATATAAATGTTTGATTCAACTATTAAACTAAGACAGAAGCCTAAAACTTACACATCTAAAGAAAGGTCAGTATTGAAGAGTTAATATTTAAACGTCAGATCATGAAGTCATGTCCTCAAAGTTAAAGACTGTGATCTTGATTAAAGAAAAAATAACTTTACAGATCTGTGAGACCTTGACTGTGGAATGGAACAACAAGCTGACAGACAATGTTTTTAGACCAAAGGAAAATATTTGATTTTTGATTTGATTTGATTAATTGACACAAGCAATACATAGAATTTAAAACAAGAAAAACATGTCTGCATTTGTCAGGGATGGAACCAAAAAGTCCTGGACTTATTTCAATTGTTGTCCCTGTTGTAACAGGTGGTGGAATGCATCAGTAAAGTACTTGACAGTCTACATTAATCACAAGTCAATTAAGAGCAATAGTAAATGAAACCACAATAGTGCAAAAAAGAGCATTAACACTTATAAAGGTAGGTCACAGAACAGTAGTTTCCTAATCTTTGATTTAAAAGATACTGCACTTTCCGTTTCTTGTATGTAAAGCCGTAGTTTGTTCCACTCCACAGCACCGGCATAGATAAAGGATTCATCGCCTGTCTTTGTCCTGTGTTTATATAGAGCGACATTTCCTCGGCTAGCTCTAGTATTATGTCCATGTGCAATTCTCTTGGAATAATTATTAAAATAAGTTGGAGCTCTATTATTCAAAATCCTGTGGACCATAGTAAGTTGGATCTGTCTAGCTCTGGCCTCAACAGGTAGCCACTGTAATTGTTTAAATTGAGCCATTCCCACGTGGCTCCTGTGGTTCAGCCCCAGGACTACTCTAATTAGTTTGTTTTGTGATGTCTGAAGTTTTTGTTTCAGGTCTTCGTTTAGACTCCACTACCAGGAACTATTAGCATAATCAAGGTGAATTAAACAGGAAGCTAATATCTTTAGACACTCCTGGTTCAGTAGTGTAGCCTTTCTTGCAAGGAATCTAGTTCTAGCATTTATTTTTCCCAGGGTCTTTAAAGTATTTAATTGAGGGCTGCTATGTTGACGTTACCCCTCCAGTAGTTATAACAAGTTTGTCCTCCTTGCTCAACCTAACTTTTGAGCCCAATCGTATAGATTCGGTCTTACCTAGGTGCAACAGCAACCTATTTCCAGACAGCCAGGTTTGAACCCTGTCTAAATCCTCTCTTAGAATGTTCTGTATGCAATGTATGTCTTTTAGTGGGGTGGCATAGCTATAAAGCCTCGGAAGGTGCTACGACATAAGCCTGAAAGACAGAGACCAGGTGAAACAATTGCGCAAGGACATCAATGCTGGCCTACAGTCTATTGACAACACCCAACTACCTGGGAAGTTAAAGACCTTGTAGTTGGGTGTTGTCAACTAACTACCTGGGAAGTTAAAGACCTGGTGCTGCCAGTTTGGTCTGCTACCCCGGGTGCTGTGGCCCCTTGCAGTCTATGAGGTCCCCATCTCAACAGTAGAGAAGCTGGAAAGAGGAGTCACAGCTCACATCAAGAAGTGGCTCGAAGTTCCACGCTGCCTCACCACCATAGGCCTCTACGGAGACGTGTCCTAAAGCTGCCTCTCACCAGCTTCACAGAGGAGTTCAAGTGCACTAAAACACAACTGCAGATGACACTGAACAAATCTAAAGATCTAGTGATGAGGGAAAATGCACCAACCTTGGTTACTGGGCGCAAATGGAGACCAGCAACAGCAGTGGAGGAGGCAACATCAGCTCTCAGACATGCTGACATTGTGGGGAATGTTCAGCAAGGAAGAGGAGGCCTTGGGCTAACCACTAGCCGCCCAGCCTGGAGAAATGCCACTGCTCCAGCACGGAGGACGACAGTGGTGGAGGAAGTGCGCCGTCAGGAGGAGGCGGCAAGATGGGCCAAGGCAGTCTCCCTTGGCAAACAAGGACAGTGGACACGGAGGGAGAGTGTCAAAAGGAGAAGCTTGAGCTGGAAGGATGTGTGGGCCATGGAAGCAAGGAGTTTGAGCTTTGTCATCAGAGCCACCTACGACGTCCTTCCAACACCAACTAATCTCCACCAGTGGGTTGGCGAAGATCCTGGGTGTGCCCTTTGCTCCAGACCAGCCTCCCTCCGGCACATACTCACAGGGTGCAAGACCAGTCTCACCCAAGGGCGGTACACTTGGCGTCACAACCAAGTTTTAAAGAGCCACACTGGAGGGAAAATGATCCAGCATCAACGTCCCACCACCGCCAATATCTGACCCCTCATGGACAACTGCCTTTGTTCGTGAAGGGGCTACAGCTACCAGGAGCAACTCCACACCATCGGAGAGAGGCCAGCTGTGCTAAGCACGTGACTGGAAACTGCTAGCGGATATTGGCAAACAGCTGGTGTTTCCCCCAGAGATTGCCACCACCACCTTAAGACCTGATCTGGTGTTCTGGTCCCCTTCTCTAAAGAAGGTTTATATAATTGAGCTCACCGTACCCTGGGAGGATTCCATGGACGAGGCATATGAGCGAAAACATCTGCGCTATGCTGAGTTAGCTGCTGAAGCACAACATCGCGGCTGGAACACGGAAGTCCTCCCAGTGGAGGTTGGATGTAGAGGATTTGTGGGAACATCTACCACCAAACTGCTGAGGGACTTGGGAATCGGGGGCCAGAGCCAGTGTGCAGCCATCAAAACTGCATTAGAGGCAGCAGAGAGAAGCAGCCAGTGGCTCTGGCTGAAGAGGAACAATTTTTTAGCTATACCGCCCAATTTATTAGTTTGTTAGCAGAATTATACAAAAACTGCCTGACACTGCCTGAAATTCGGTGGACGGATATAAAACATGCCAACTTAGGATACATTAAATTTTGGTGTTGATCCAACTCAGGGGGCGTGTCCACGGGCCGCTCACACATAGCTGTCCATTCACTTTCATTCATTTTTTTGGATGAGGATTATGTGAAAACTGTCCAACTGATTTTCACAAAACTTGGTGGAGGCATGTAGCATGGTCCAACTTAGAAGCCATTACATTTTGGAGTGGATCCAATTAACGGGACGGGTCCATGGGCAGGTAGGATTCAACTGCCTGCTCTGGCCACCAGGGGGTGAGTTTCTGATGCCCCAATATCCAGATTTGTTCTAAATATATTTGTCAACACATCTGCCTAATTTGGTGCTTTAATCACAAAATTTAACGATTCTAGAAAAATATTGAGCTATGCCGCCCCACTATTTGTGTGATGCAAGAATGGCAGAATTGTCAGCATATAAAAATAAAGGGCAGGAGCAAGCAGCTTTCATGTCATTGATGTAGAGTAGGAAGAGCAGTGGCCCAAGCACACTCCCATGTGGAACCCCACAGGAAACAGGCATGGCCTCTGACAACACTCCCCCAACATCAACTCGCTGGTCCCTCCATGATAGATAAGACCTTAACCACTTAATGGCGGAGCTGTCTAATCCTAGAGCCTTCATCTTTAGCAGCAGTATGGTATGGTTGACTGTGTCGAAAGCTTTTTGGAGGTGTAATAGAACAAGCCCACACATTCTCCCTTGATCGATTTCTTTCTTAATAAAATCAGTAATATACAGGAGGCAGGCATGTATCTGTTGAACAAGATTTCCTGAAACCAGACTGCATCTCATAAAATAATTTAGACTTAGATATATATATACTCATAAATTTGATCATGTACAACTTTTTCAAAAACCTTAGAGATTACACTTAGAATTGAAAATGGTCTAGTTGCCAGGGTCAGATTTACTTCCCTTTTTGCACTGCAAATTATCTTTCACTTGCCAAGATTTAAAATCTTATTTTTAGACATCATAGATAATTTGCCTTGTTTTAACATCTATTTACTTATTTTTAGTCCTTCATTTTACACTATAATCTTAAATTGAGCATGAACATGTTTTTTATGCCTGATTAGTCCAGGAATCTTAAAACTGAGTGAATATCTCTTAAAATAAGATAAATTAGTTATTTTACCAATGAAAATTAAAATTCTTTTACCATGAAACTTATGATACATTTTCAGTAGAGCAACAGGCCTGATCTGATGTTCAACAATCAGATCCTAATCTGGTTTAAAATATTGAGTTGATAGCTGATTCAGTATTTATTTTATTGTATTTTTTGTGTTTTATATACTGAACTAGTATGTGCTGACCAACAAGCAGGCCATCCCCCTTTTTGATCAAACATCATCAGGGATCATCCTCTATAGGGTTATTATTGAAATAATTTGGATGAAAGACATTTGAACTGATGGTGATCATGGGGTCAATAAAATGAATAGGACTCAACCTCTAGGTGTCATTAATGTGGCCAGCAATTTAAAAAAAAAAAAAAAGAATCAGATAAAAACTACTGAAGATACACTAGTTCTAAAATTTAAAGTTTGACCTGATGGTGGTGCTAAAGCAAATGTTATGGGGTCACCGGCGGTGAGGGTAAAACTATAAAAAACAAAACAAAAAATAATCCAGATGAAAGAAACATGTCTATTTAGACTCCATAGACTCCAACAAAAATCATATCATGATTTTAAGTTTTTTTCCCCAATGAAAATGAAAATAGTGATGCAAAAATTAACATCTTCTGCATGTGTCAGAGTGTTTGTAGTGTAAGGATGAGCTATAACTACAAAGAGTGATTTAAATAATAAATCAGTAGATATGCACTGGCATAAGGTGATTAAGTTTAAGATGCCTGTTGAAGTTAATACCCCAGTTTACGCATTATTATATGTAAGCATGTATCGTACTCACACACACACACACACACACACACACACACACACTTTATCATATACTGCATGAAGACATGTGGAACTAGAGTAAGGAGTGCCTAGAGCTATCAGTGTTTTTGAGTTCACTGTGCACTCAGTGTTAATGTGCACCCAGTGTTTTTAAAAAAAATTGCGTGAGACTTGGCTCAAACACATTGGTGGAAATTGTTGGGGCCTCTTGGGGCCTCTCAGCTATCTGTATGGCCTTGGACTTGGACACCAACGTGTCTCACATCCAGGTGGCGTGAAAAGAATACACCAATAGGACTGGACTCACCCAAAAGGGAAAAAATGCCACCAGTGTGTTCAGGCTCAAGTGGGCAGGATTAAGGAAAAAAGGTGGGTTTAAATTTGAAAGACTCATGTTAAATGCTAATAGGAGTCATTAATTGTTCAATGCATTATGCAATTTGACGAGTATAATAATAATAACTTAAAGGGTTGCAAACATTCTGTCTTTGACTACCATAAAACTACAGTTTACAGCCCAGGTTTACAGCCGAGGCCCTTTCAGTCTATTATTTTGTCCTGCCTGTATTTGGGATAGGTGTCTAAATGACTGGTTTTTGACTGGCTGGCGATCAGTAAATGTGACCTTTAGCATTTTACTAAAAAACAGGTGCACAGACAACCAGACAGACATATGTATATGTGCTTCTAACATGCAGCCACATCCAGGCAAAGACAAATACATTGCAACTCTTTATGTGAATGGGAGCTGGAAAATGTCTCATCTAAAATTAAATATGTTATATCAATTTACAGCCGCCAGGATTGATGAGGAGGCTCTGAAAAACCTTAGTCAGGATGACCTGAAAGATCTTTTTCCTGGCCCTGAGAATTTTCTCAGAAACGAAGCTTTGGGATTTTTTCAATCAAAAGGTAAATACACATTGAATGGGATTTACTGTACAAATTGTCTGACATGATCAATGCTCTTAATTGTATTTTTTTTCCTCCCCAATAATTGTAATAGTGTGAAAGTACTACTGACCAAGATGCCAACACTTGTAGTGGAAGTGGGATTGTACCCTCAACTAGTGCCGTCCCACCATGCCAGCCTCAAGCTTCCACTCCCATATCTCCCATATCCGAAACTGCTGACAAAACAATGAAAATGCCAGACCCACCAGAGTATGTGGTGTACACAGATTCAGAGTTGGACATGGTACGTAGTCAGTACTTCGCATTGCTCCACAATGGAAAGGAAAAGGACTGTAAGATGTCTAAGGAGCTCTGCTGCAGACTCATCAGGAACACAGTCACCAGCATGGTTGCAATCCTGTGTGTTAGTCCCATGGGTAAAGAAGTAAAATACCCCTCCAAACGTGAGATGAGAGCAATAGCACAGAAGATTGTCGACTATTACCCTATGTTAGGTGATGATAACACACAAATGCCCCATGTAAGTAATGTTTTTTCTTTCTCTTTAAAAAAAAAGTGGGACAGCAACAAGATTTGGTTTCTGTACATCCATAAAAAAAACATTTAAACCTGTAATGAGACTACATGCCTGTGCTTTCCTGTTATTTTTCTTATACTTAAATTTTAAAATTAATTTATATAAATAAAAAAAATTAAAATTTTTTCCAATTATTTTTCCCACGAACAAGCATCCCTATTCCAGCTACCCTCCAGTGTGCTAAGGAAGCCCAACAATAGCAACCTGGCTACACCGCTATCATCCAACTCAGCTGCAGACTGCTTGCCCAGGACTGTTACAGCTTTACCAACTACACCTGCAGAGGATGTTGGTAAACCCGCCTTCACTCTTTGCCACCTCTCAGCCTGCTATCTATGATAGATCTTGACTTTTAGATTAAATTACTTCAAAAAATTGTATCCATCGACTCAGTCATTGTCCACATTGATGTGAACAATATTAAACAAATTACTATTTTGGCCTAACTTCATTTGATTTGACCCATTATTTTACAAACAAGCATCTCAAACATGCATTTAACCAAAGTTGTGTATCATAATGCATTTTTTAATCCGAGCTAATGCATTGGATAAAGTAACTTTAAAAATTCTATAAATTTTTAATACTTCATGAAGAAATTTCTTTACTCAAGCTTTTATTGCTTTTAACACTTGAGTTTGATAGAAATATTACTTCTGATAGTGTACCTTATATGGATTTTGTCAAGTCTAGTGTGGGGACTAGTACTGCAGTGTTTTATTTGGTGGGCTGGCCAGTGAAACTGGGCAGGGCCAACATATATAATTCTTCATATTTCTACTGTAACTGCAACAACTGTAACTTCAACTTCAACAACTTCCACTTCCGATTTTTTGGCACTTATCTAGTCCCACACCGTTGCTGGCACATACACAAATGTACCAAATTGTGGGCCTCAGTCGGGAATGGTGCGCTACCACTCACCTCGGAATTCGTCCCACCCATTTGGGGTGGGGACTTTGATGAAAAGTGGGGTCTTTGACCAAAAATTATGTCATAAAGCCACACATCAAAGGCACCAAAGTCAAAGGCACCAAAGGTGTAGTGTTATGGCATCATTGTCCCTTCAGTGACTCATCGCTCATGGCATCATTGTTCCTTCCATGACATTGCATTTTGGAAAATGATGTCATTTTGACTTTTTAATCTCATGATTTTGATTCCGGAACCATTTATCCAATCAGTGTCAACTGATTTTGGGGCCTGGGCTGGAATGCTGGCCAGCCCACCAAAATTTACGCCAGCATCCAGCATAAATTTTCTAGTTACTATGCGTAATATTGACTGCTACAGTTACTTTGTGATATAATTGTGATTGTAATATAAATGAACTTGATTTTTCTTCTCTGATGTCAGTATAAGTGTTTACTTTGAAATGTCTGCCTATGACTCTCGCCTTTTCCTGTTTTATCAATTTTAGCAGGCAGTTAATTTAGGAAACAGTCTGAAGATGCAGGCGAGGCATGACAGAACTTTGAGCAACATGTACAAGAAGCCCAATGCAAAACCCAACCAAAGTGATGTTACTATGCTTTTGGACCTTGAGTTTCAGGCCAGACAGGCTTTCATTGACGCAGATGTTACAAGGGAAGAAGACTGACCCACAAAAATCTTTGAGGCATACCCATGTTTTAAAGACATTTGAAATGTAAGTTTCTTAACTACCTTTGCTTGAATTCTTTGCTTTTGTCTGTCTAGGCTGCCTTGTTTTAAGCTTGTTTAGTGGTTGAATAACTAAACACAATTTTGTCCCAGGCAATTGGATGAGCTGCATCGCATCCTTGATAGCACCAACCACAAATACATATAGGAAATGAAAGGAAGATGGGTAGACTTTTGTGCTAAGGTGCAGTTCAATGGTATGTGGAAGAAAGCCCTGAAACCACCGTTCCTCTTGGATGTACGTGGAGGTAAGTTGCCGTTCCATATACCAAATTTGTTGTTATGTCATCCATGTTCAAACCATTCCATTAAGTGCCATTTCTCTGTTCCATAATGGATTTCTCTATCACCCTCTTCACTGCACTCCCATTACTTTTCCCCTCACCAAATCCACCACCAAAGTGTCCTGGAAATGCCAGTGAGGCTTTCCTTCATATCTTCAAGATGAGAATTATGTTGGTCCTTTACCAGCCAGCCACTTTAACGTGTCCTTCATTTACTCACATTGTTGTGCATGTTCACACCTAACAAGAGCTACTTAAAACTTCAGTTCACTAGAGATTAAATAAAATTATTCATGCTCACAGTTCATAAATTTAAAATTTCAGTCCTCAGCGTGATATAATTCATGTTAATTTCTTCCGTTTCAATATACATCAGTTTGAGCATTGTAATCTGTTGATAGTGCACTTGATGCCATTTATTTGTTGCAACCTGATAAGTTAATCAACGACAACGAAGATACTCTTTTAAGCAATTTTGATGCACAACACTACTTACGTTCAAACTCTCAACCGTATTGCCCTTTTTGTTCTGTTCCAGCCTGGCGAGGACCCTGGGCCCTACCTGGAGAAGCGGCCTCTCTCCTCCCTGCCTCTCTCCTCCCCGGTGCTGCTTTTTGATGGAACGACCAGTATTGTTGCCGTGGGAAACAGGCCAGTGAGCAACCTCCCCCCAGGAGGATTTTTGGGAAGGAATGTTGATTTTAATGGCATACTACACTTTGCACTTGACCTACCCAAAATGTGTTGCCACGGTCCTCTCTGTCAGTCAGACCGAGGTAATTGGTGATGCCATCCATGATCAAGACGCCACTGGCGCATATAAAAAAGCAATAGCTGAATGGAAATCATTCATTGAAAAATAGGTGAATGGCAAGCAGGATATTGTCAGGTCAGTTGTGACATTTTGTTTGCAGTGCCTTAGCTTGTTTTGTTCCTGACTTAGCTAGCTATTGCACAGATTTTGTCCAGAGTGGTTATTTACTGAAATGGCAGAGGTCCCACACATCCTTAAAATGTGTTATTTGTATTTTCCAGAGGTTTCATATTGTATATGGCACTTTACTGAGACATGTTAAGATATAACTGAGTATTTTATGACTTATTATTTGTGGACTGTCTTGTTTGGCATTTACAGTGTATTACATGTGATTGCCTTTTACATCACAATGCCAAATTTTTGTTGTTGTTTGTTGGGGCCAAAAAAAGGTCTTGAAATGTCTAATTTTGATTTTGATTCTGGAACAACCCTGACAAAGTGTTGAAGTAAATATTCCTGAGAGTTAAATAAATGTTGATGGTTATCATATATGTAGTCCTGGCTGTGATGTCAGGAGAGTCAGTCAAGATGTATAGTCTAGGAATAAGGACTGGTTTTAAGGTTTTGTGTGTAGTTTTAATATTGATTTAGTCTTATTTCAGGATGAGACAACTTGTATTAAGATACTGCTTAATCATACTGTACTGAGTAATTTTTACTTAAATTAGTATTCCTTTGTGTTTAATCTTTAATTTGCTACAATTACGAAAACAAAAATTTAAAAATAGAATTATTCGGTTGTATTTAGTATATTTCCCTTATAATTGGGCTGTATTAAGTTCAATTTCAAGTAATTTAATCTAAAAATAAGCATTTTCAGCTTATTTTTAACTCTTTTGAATACTTATCTGGGACTACTTATTTCTAGATTTAAAAATCTTATTTCAAGATTTCTTATCAAGTAAAATTAACTTTCTGCAGGGACAAATAATTTCACGAGTTTTAAGTAGATTTCTCCTCAAATTTAGTGCTGATGGGGCATCGGTGGCTTAGTGGTAGAGCAGACGCTCCATATACGAAACTGTTGCCGCAGCGGCCCGGGATCGAGTCCGGCCTGTGGTCCTTTGCTGCATGTCTCTCCCCCTCTCTCCCCGCTTCACGCTCCAATCAATTAACCCTACGGGCCCGAACGACGCACTGTGCGTCCAAATTCACACGTTCTTCTCTATTGATTTTCGACCGTGCGTCATAGCGAGAAGCCACGCATATCACGTGAAACAGCGAAATTGTAGCCAAGCACTTGTCGACAGTCCAATGTTTTCATAGCGAAAAAAATAATAATAAAGTTACATTAAGATGATGTATAAAAGAGCTTTCATACAGCTTTGCTCACACATTACTTTTGGATGGATTACTCGCGAATGCAGGCTCACACAGAAATGCCACGCATATCACATGAAAGTGCAGGAACAGAGCTTTCATGTGATACCACACACATCATTGTGCTGTCATCCCATCACGCTATAAACCCAGATTTATTGTCTACAAAATAAAAACCTGACGAATTTCTTTACAACCCATTATACAGATCTTGTTATCAGTCACTTCATATAGTGAGGAATATTGTATCTTACCACGTCTTAGGCTTGCGTGTGTTTCTCCCTGTCTATCCACATTTGTAGTCCGGCTTTCAAGATGCAAATATCTCCATATTGTCCAGTTGACACTCCATCAAACTTTGTATGGCAAGACCAGCCACTTTGCGCACCCAGACAACTGCAGCCTAATTATGCATGCTGACAAGGCCGTAGTCACCATATACATTGAGGGGGACATGTGTCCCCACCCAATGCTCAAAATGCCCCCCCAGTATATAACTGAAACTGAAAAACAACAACAAACTTTGTACTATTTTTCTATTATGTTAGATGTAAATATTGCATATTTCTTTCAGATATAACACATTTTTGACTTGTGAATGAGTCAGTGAAATTTCTTGCAATAATGAAAAAATACTGGCAATCACTTTCCGCCTGACACAAACCACATGTTTTGGACAGCTGGGAAGTGACAGAATGTCCCAGCATCATGGTTCTTATATTACCAGATTCCAGAGAGTCTTCCCTCTTCAGATATGGCAGAATATGTCTTCTTCCAACTTGCTATGGTGAGATACATGTAAAAATGTAAGAATTTAGTCACACGGATTTGTTTTTTTTTTCATTGATATAAAAATTAATATAAAATAAAGGCACATAGAAGGACATGAAATGATGGCAAATCTGGATAACCCTGATGGACCTGAAAAAAACAAGATATAGCATGTGTATCTAGCCTTTATAATGACTGTGATATGAGCTTAAAAGTAAAGGCAGTAAAAATACCCCCAAAACGCCTAGGGCCCATAGGGTTAAAGGCAAAACATGCCCAAAAAAATATCTTTAAAAAAAAAAAAAAATAGTGCTTCTATCTTATATTCAATCGACTCTTTTTTGCAGTGTGTAGATTGGAGTTACTTTTGTATGTTTAAAATCAGTGGGAAATTTTCCTTGCTCCAGTGGAAGATTAATTATACACATTATGTATGGAGCAATGTCAGCTGAAGCATCTCTTAAGAACCTATCCCATCAAGCCCAGTAGCCTTAGTAATAATAAGCTCGCTCAACATTTTCTCTACATAGTCGACTGTAACACTAAAAGAAAAAGCATCTTCCTTGACTCCTAGTTTAATGTAGTATTGTGTAACAAAGTCCTCACCGAACTCACCTGTTTTATCTGGCAATTTCGAGACCAGGTTGCTGGCAGTAAAGGTGAAAAAAGTGTTAAAAATCATTCCTACTTTACCTTTATCGGACTCTATGTCCTTTCCGGTGTTATATTCCTACATTTCTTAAAATGTTCAAAATCGTCTGGTTCTTGAGATTTTCTAAATTTAAGGGTGCTTTCAGTTGTCTTGTTTTGGTCCAACACAAGGACTAATTTTGTTACAAAGTTGCATAATTGCCTAGAGTTGGTACGTGTTCTCATGGCATTATTTATAAGCAGACGTGATCAAATGCCTTGTGTGAGAAAGCTGCTCTTGATTGGTCAGAATTTCCATGCAGGAAAAATTCAGGACAAAATGTTAAAGAGGAGTACAATTGCAAGATTAAAGCAACACTTTCTAACGTCACAATGGAGGGACAACTATGCGGGTTGATTTTAGTGCTGGTCATCGTGGACTATATTGCTTGCATTGTTTATTTTAGGCAAACCATACAGTTTGAAAACGAGGCGCGGCTCCCACTAGAAAACAATGTTTTGATGCATTGGATGTGCTGAATGTGCATATTAACCCAAACAATGCGTAATGTGACTGCAGTTGGTTTGGATCGAGGTTGGAACATGTTCTCACCACAAACAAACCACACCAGAGTTTGTTTGTTGCAAACTTCAAACATATATAATGATATATAATGATACTTTTGCTTTTTTTTTTTTTTTTCATCGAAAAGACGTTAAAAACAGCTATGCTTACCAGTGAAAACGTGCTCATGACTGGCTCAAATGTAACATTTTTTTCACTGAATAATTGAAGATGTTGTTTGAATTATTACATTTAGACCATATTTCACCTGCATTTGCAATTAATAATAATAATAATAAAAATGCATTTTAATGAAAGGCGCCTTTCAAGGCACTCAAGGACATCTTACACAGTTTAAAAACAGGCATTACAAAAATAACAGCAACAAGAACAACAACAGGCAAGACAAAATACATATCAGGAGACAAAATAAGTATCAATAATGTATCAGATGGCGCCAGTTTAAAAAGATGTGTTTTAAGATGGGCTTTGAAGGTGAAGAGAGAGTCAATATTGCGGATATTGTGGAGAGTTCCTAAGTTGGGGGGCGGAGCAGCTGAAGGCTCTAGCTCCCATGGTGGACAAGCGGGCAGATGGTGTGGGAAGTTGGATAGCAGAAGAGGATTGTAGAGTACGGGAAGGAGTGTGAATATGAAGGAGTTCAGAGAGATACAATTGGGCTAGGCTATGAAGGGCCTTAAAGGTGAGCAGCAAAATCTTGAAATCGATACGGTGTTTGACAGAGAGCCAGTGAAGTTGTTGAAGAACAGGAGTGATCTATGAAGGGAGATCAGGTGATAAGACGGGCAGCTGAATTCTGGACTAACTGAAGTTTTTGAAGGCATTTGTGTGGGAGACCAGAGAGGATAGAATTGCAGTAATCAAGACGGGATGTGACCAGAGCGTGAATAACAACAGCAGTGCTGTGAGGTAAGAGAGATGGCCGAAGACGGTTGATATTGCGTAGATAAAAGTAAGCGTTAACATGGTTAATGCGCGCTTCGAAGGAGAGTGTGCTGTCAAGGATGAAACCCAGACTCTTAACCTGAAGGGAGGGAAGGACTGTGGAGTTGTCAGTGGTGAGAGAGAAACTGTTAGGTTTGGCAAGAATGGATTTAGTGCCAACAAGGAGTACTTAAGTTTTATCACTGTTGAGTTTCAGAAGGTTTTGTGAAAACCAAGATTTAATTTCCAGTAAGCAGTCAGCAAGAGAGGTGGGCAGGAGAGTGGAAGTTGGCTTGGTGGAAAGATAGAGCTGGGTGTCATCCACGTAGCAATGGAAGTGAATGCCAGATTTCCTGAAGATCAGACCGAGAGGTAACAGATAGATAATGAATAGTAGAGGGCCCAAGACGGAGCCCTGGGGAACACCGCTTGTGACAGGAGAAGTGTGGGAACTGAAATTTTTGAGGTGTACATACTGACTGCGGCTAGAGACATAAGAGTGAAACCAGGTGAGGGAAGTGCCAGTGATGCTGATGGAAGCTAACCTCTTCAGTGACAGTAGGGAGTTTAAAACTGGAGAGTAGAGAGAAAGGGGGAACATGGAAGGATGGGTACGGTGAGGTGTATATAGTGCTGTTTAGAGAAATCAGTTGCTGGAGTATATTTCCAATTTTGGTAGTAAAGAAGGTCATAAAGGAGTTACATTATACAGGTGAATACATTTGGGTGGAAGAGTATCTGGTGGCCATATGATATTGTTAAAGAGGCAACAGATAGGATTTGTTTTTTTTAGCTTGGCGCCACCTGGCATCAGCGGTGTTGCTCACACTGTCGCAAAGACCAAATTGACCATGGGGATCAGAGATAATCAATAAAATGTAGGCTGTAAAGCCACCGGTATACCTCTATGTATATGCAGAATGAGAAGATGTGTGGACACTATACTAAATGAGTAAAGAGACCAAGCAACAGTTATCAGATTTATCTGAATAAAAAACAAATAGTAATGCAAATAATTATACCAGAATGCACAGTACCAGTACAAACAGCTCACAGTAAATTATACCAATATGCACAGTATCAGTACAAGCAACAGTAGACACGTAAGGGATAATGTATAGTGAGCCGGTGACTGTTGAAAAATAACTCCCGACAAGGGAATGGAACCCCGATGCACAGCAGAGTTATTTTTCAACAGTCACCGGCTCACTATACATTATCCCGCTTAGAGCATGGCTTACTACTAAAACATTCAAATGTTACAACTAGCATCAATATTATTAAATTGCTGGCAGAGTGTATTGACAGAGGAGAAGCGTTCACCAGACAAACGGGAGCAGAGGAGAGGATTTTACTCCACTTCCCCTGGTCGGAGATGCTGGGTGCCCAGTAGCTGCGAAGGCTGCCCTCAAATTTATGGCCAGTGACCGACATGATCTCCCTGCTTTCCAGGCCAGCTTGGGAGAGCTGTGTGGACTAACGTTAACTGATTTTGATGCTCCTCAGTCTGAGGCCGTTGCAGTGAAAAGTCCAGTGTTCACTCAGCTGGGCGTAACTTAGCTGGGCGATGTCGATAGCTGTCTCCGTGAGAAGAGAACAGAAGGAAGGGGGGGTTATCACCATCCAAGGGCTGCCGTAGAATGGCAACGAGGATGTCAGCCGACCAACACTCACTACCTGGTCCCTGGTTGTGGCGATTTGCGATGCTGGCCGGCTAGGAATGAACTAGCAGCCAGTACAGTACAGTCCTCTCTTGTCTAGCTAACATTTAGCCATGTTACTTACTGATCCATTAGAAAGAAAGCTAGCTGGACATCAGTTTTGAAGCCTCTTTGGTCACGGAGCTCCCTCCATCTCTTGAACACCTGACTGAGGTTTACTCTTGTTTTTCCTCTTCTTTTATCACTCTCCTTTTTGCTCTTCTTTGCCTCCTCTGACAGAGGAGCTCATTTTCTTTTGCTAGGCCGTTTTTCACTTGTTTCCAAACTTTGTCCGTCTGCCATTGTGCTCATGACTCAATTATCTCATGCCCAACTCCTCATAAGGACCAGCTCCAGTCCCTGATTGGCTGACCGACCAGTTTCACAATACATGACGCGTTTCCTGCCGTAAAGCAGATTTTTTTCCGCAAAATGTTGCCCCCCTTGGCAGAAGCTTATTACAAAGATTGCAAAGCCACAAACCAACCTATGGTTAACCTATGTAAACGCTGATAGTCTGATTTTACTTTGGCCACTACCCTGTGCAACCCACATTATTTTCATAATGATATATTTAGGAAAAGATGCTATCTGTTGCCTCTTTAAGTGTGGAAAATAGAGTTCTTGGGTTCCCTTCACCCGACTGAATTAAGCTGGCGTAATAGTTAGATTTAGCTAAGGAGAAAGCATCCTTGTATTGCAGTATGTGGTTCTTGTACATGTCCTTATGAACAGCAAGGCCAGTTTTTGTGAGAAGGTGTTCCAAGCGATGGCCTTGAGCTTTAAGCTGGCATAGTTCGGGGGTAAACCAAGGAGCAGAGTGAGAAAAGGAGACAGACCGGGTTTTCAGAGGAGCAAGAGTATTCAGGAAATTGTGAAGCCCATTATTGTAGAGAGAAACCAGTTCATCAGGGGTAGATAAACTGACTGTGCTGGGGAGGTTATTGATTCCAGTAGAGAGAGCAGTTAAGTCGATATTCTTAATGTTCCGGAATGAGATGGTGCGTGGCAACCTTGTTTTAGCTAGTGTAATGTTGACATTGAAAGATACTTACATCAGAGCAGCAGATCAAGTCAAGAATTTGACCTTTGCGCTGGGAAATCAATATATTGCTGATATCCGAAACTTTCCAGGCAAGATGTGAAGTCCCTTGTAAAAGTGTTGTTGATATTGTCCATATGAATATTAAAATCACCCAGGAGTAATATATTAGGGGACAGAGAACATAAAAGGGATTAATCTGTGAAAAGTCATTTGGTTGCTGTCACATCTCAGTCAAACACAAGAACTAAAATTTACGTAGTAGATCATAAAGTAGAGGGGCCTTGTTGGATAGTGAACAGATGTTGTCCCACAGGCCAGTAGGGGAGATCGCAGAAAACAGCACTCAGAGCTCTCTGCAGTGGAACCAAAGAGGAAGAGGGTGGTAACGGGGTGTGTGAGTGGAGGGTAAACAGTCAGTCATGTGGACATGATTGCACGGCATGCTGTAAACTAACCGCTAGCAGGTGGCTAAATTCTGACATTTAACTGTGACTTGTGACTTCCTAGTTAGGCTCCATAGTGATGATAGGGTATCATTTGCACACTATAAAGCAGTGGTTTTAAAATGGTGTGCTGTGATGTCAATCCAGGTGTGCCGTGGGATTTTGTGATAACCACACATTATTACTGCATATTCAACTGGGCCTACACAAAAAGTTATGAATGAATTTTTAATTGACTGTATCAGTATGTTGTGCCCACCCATTTTCTCATATAGAGGCAAACTCTACCTAAAAAAAATGTAATTTCATTTCATTTAAAAAAACAATTTGTCACCCTTCGTGCAAGGGACTTTTAACCCATTTCATCCCACTGGTCACAATAGTGACCGTAAAAATATTTGTAGTTATAAGGCTGTAAAAATGTTACTGAGTGATTTTTCAATACATTTTCAGTAAATATTAAAATAACACAATGCTTGGATAAAACGTGTGCAATGTCACATGTAAATTTTCACATGACCAGAGCTGTTTACTTACTGGTTGCACCTTGAGAAGAGGATGGCTGCCTCAAAGCTCCCAAAGAAAAGGTTAGTAAAGTATGTTAAAATCAACATAGGACAATGATTTTTGGTACACGTGATCTTGAAGATATCTAATAACGATAAATGCACTTGCAATTACTCAAATTTGTTTGGTGTGTTTGCAGAATGAATAAACATGTTAATGGTCACAATAGTGACCGGTGGGATAGAACGTTATCATATCTAGGTCAGAGCATGTGAGCGGAGTGGAGCTGAGCGGGGAGCAGAAGGATTTTGTGTTGAGCGAGGAGCGGCTATTTTTTTTAAAAGGTGGAGCGGAGCCTTATCTCTCACTCCAATTTCTCTCTGGTCGCTCATGCCCCACCCAGAATGCATCTTTGCACCTGCGCACACCCACACTATTTTCTTTCAAAACTATGGAGTTTACTGTGTACTTCAGAAAAGAAGCTGAGAAGAGGAGCAGTGGTACCTTGGAGAACGGTCCCTAATTGCGGGGAGATGGGAGCAGGCTTCCCCGGAGGTCGGCCGCTTAACCCAGTCCATCTCCTCCACACTTTGACTTATTTCCACCCTGCCAACAGCGGTACCGTGGAGAACGGTCCCTAACTGCGGGGAGAGGGGAGAGGGCTTCCCCGGAGAATCTACCAAGCTCATGTTTTATTTGTGAATAGAAGATTACAGGTTAGGGTAGTACAACGCAGTTTTTTTGAGCGGAGTGATGAGTGAGTGGAGCGGGATAAAATTTATGATGGAGTGGACCAGAGCGGAGCGAAGAATGCGCAGAACCAAACGGCGCAAAGTGACAGGTCTGCAAGTGAGGAGTGGAAATTTTCACCTGGTCCGCTCCGCTCACATGCTCTGATCTAGGTGCAGACACACTTCTATACAGACAAAATTGGTATTGTACCTAACTTTCTATTTTTTTCTTTCTTTTAGATTCACTTTGAGTGAAGTTCTTGATATGTTGGATGTGGTGATGACCCAGACAAGGCGTGCAACATAGCAGTTATACCTCAAAATGAGAAAGATGCCATCCCCAGTGATTGTGATAGTGATGGGTCAAATATGGACTATGAGGGGGAGATGGGCCTTTTGCCAGCCAGGATGCTGAATGCACATGCTAAACTTATGGGGACAGATGATGACAGGAACAACACTGATTATGACCTCCCCCTCCCCACCCCACTAGCCTTCCCTTACCACCTGGCACTGTTGATAATGGAGTGTACAGGGCCTCTACAATCCATACCAGGCAGCCACGAGTTCCAAGGGCAAAGCTACAGGTGATCAAAAATAAAGATCGAGAAAGGAACATCATCAGTGCTGATTGCCTAACCCTCCCCGCCACCCCTTCTCCACCACCCTAAACTGTTGAAGAGTCAAGGTCCTCTAGCCACCGGAGGGACAAGTGTAAAGTACATTCAAGGTCCTCTAGCCGCCAGAAGAGCCAGTCTGAGGAACCTCCAAGGTTCTCTAGCCGCCAGAGGGGCCAGTCTGAGGAACCTCCAAGGTCCTCTAGCTGCCAGAGGGGCCAGTCAGAAGGGCCATGGACACAGCCAGAGTGTTCAAATGATCAAAGAGGCCAGCCACTACAAACAATCCATGAATAGATAGTATACGGCCCAAATGCTGCTCAATGTGTCAAACAAAGCTGTCCCAATCCAATGGATGTTTTCCTACTAATGTATCCACCCACCCTAAGAGATATCACTGTTGAAATGTCCAACCTCTAAGGCACCCAGACCAAGGCCAAGCAACTGGATATGAGTGTGGACAAGCTCTTAACATTCTATGGGATCCTTCTGGCATCTGGCTATAGCACTGTTCCAAGAAGACTTATGCACTGGTCACTTGAAGGCAATGTACATAATGAAAGCATTTCAAATGTAATACAGAGACATTGATTTGATGAAATAATGGCCTCACTACATTTTGTTGACAACACAAAACAATTTTTCAAGGTTAGTGTTATGTGTACAGGTAGTAGCAAGTAGAATAAGCACTGAGGCAGTACTCCTTTTAGCTGGCTTCATTAGCAACCAGGCTAACACACACGCTCTATGCAGGATCAACGCCAAGTACACACTCTTCTTCTACGCTCTCTCTCTCTCTCTCTCTCTGTAGCTGTTTACAACAGGCCACACTTAGGCTTACTATGCCACCTAGTGGCGGACACAACAGTTAGGCCCATCTTCATCGAGCTCAACAAGTCATACAAAGTCATGCCATATCTAGAATGGCTGTCGGTAGATGAAAGCATGATACGATATTATGGCCGCCATGGATGCAAGCAATTCATAAAAGTCTTTCCTTTAGTTAACACTCATATATTAGATATGATCAATATATCCTTATTAACAGGCTATGTACCACAGTCTTTTAAGGTAGCTGTAATTAAACCTCTACTAAAAAAGCCCACCCTGGATCCAGAGGTGTTAGCCAACTATAGACCAATATCTAATCTTCCCTTTATGTCAAAGATCCTTGAGAAAGTAGTCGCAGACCAGCTGTGTGATTTTCTCCATGATAATAATTTATTTGAGGAATTTCAGTCAGGATTTAGAGTACATCATAGCACTGAGACAGCACTAGTCAAAATTACAAATGACCTTCTGATTGCTTCGGACAAACGACTTGTCTCTGTACTTGTTTTATTAGATCTTAGTGCGGCGTTTGACACAATTGACCATCAAATTCTACTGCAGAGACTGGATCACTTAATTGGCCTAAAAGGTTCTGCACTAAGCTGGTTTAAATCTTATTTATCTGATCGTTTTCAGTTTGTTCACGCTCATAATGAATCGTCATTACGTACCAAAGTTTGTTTTGGAGTTCCGCAAGGTTCTGTGCTCGACCAATCCTATTTACTCTATATATGCTTCCTTTAGGTAACATCATTAGAAATCACTCTATAAATTTCCATTGTTATGCGGATGATACTCAGTTGTATTTATCGATGAAGCCAGAAGAAAGTAATCAATTAACTAAACTCCATAATTGCCTTAAGGACATAAAAACCTGGATGAGCACCAATTTCCTGATGTTAAATTCAGACAAAACTGAAGTTATTGTTCTTGGCCCCAAACAACTCAGAGACTCTTTATCTGATGACATAGTTTCTCTAGATGGCATTGCTCTGGCCTCTAGCACTACCGTAAGAAACCTCGGAGTAACATTTGATCAAGATTTGTCTTTTAATTCTCATTTAAAACAAACCTCACGGACTGCATTTTTTCATCTGCGTAATATTGCGAAAATTAGGCCTATCCTGACCCGAAAAGATGCAGAAAAATTGGTCCACGCTTGTTACCTCAAGGCTGGATTACTGTAACTCTCTATTATCAGGTAGCTCTAGTAAGTCCTTAAAAACTCTCCAGCTAATTCAGAATGCAGCAGTACTAACAGGAACTAAGAAACGAGATCATATTTCTCCTGTTTTAGCTTCTCTGCACTGGCTCCTGTAAAATCCAGAATTGAATTTAAAATCCTACTGTTAACTTATAAAGCTCTAAATGGTCAAGCTCCATATCTTAGAGAGCTCATAGTGCCTTATTATCCCACCAGAACACTGCGCCTGAGAACGCAGGGTTACTCGTGGTCCCTAAAGTCTCCAAAGTAGATCAGGAGCCAGAGCCTTAGCTATCAGGCCCTCTCCTGTGGAATCATCTTCCTGTTACGGTCCGGGAGGCAGACACCGTCTCCACATTTAAGACTAGACTTAAGACTTTCCTCTTTGATAAAGCTTATAGTTAGGGCTGGCTCAGGCTTGCCCTGTACCAGCCCCTAGTTAGGCTGACTTAGGCCTAGTCTGCCGGAGGACCCCCCTATAATACACCGGGCACCTTCTCTCTCTCTCTCTCTCTCTCTCTCTCGTATTCTATTACTGCATCTTGCTAATTCGGCCATTCTGGATGTCACTAACTCGGCTTCTTCTCCGGAGCCTTTGTGTTCCACTGTCTCTCAGATTAACTCATATCGCAGCGGTGCCTGGACAGCGTGACGTGTGTGGTTGTGCGGCTGCTGTGGTCCTGCCAGATGCCTCCTGCTGCTGCTGCTGCCATTATTAGTCATTAGTCATACTTCTACTGTTATTATACACGACTATTGTCACACATGTATACTGCCAGATATTAATACATACTTTCAACATATTGTACCACAGTAGCCAGAACTATAACTATAATATTATTACTTTCAATAATGTTGTTGTAAGCTACTGTCATTACCTGCATCTCTCTCTCTCTCTCTCTCTCATTGTGTCATGTGGATTACTGTTAATTTGTTATGCTGATCTGTTCTGTACGACATCTATTGCACGTCTGTCCGTCCTGGAAGAGGGATCCCTCCTCAGTTGCTCTTCCTGAGGTTTCTACCGGTTTTTTTCCCTGTTAAAGGGTTTTTTGGGGAGTTTTTCCTTATCCGCTGCGAGGGTCATAAGGACAGAGGGATGTCGTATGCTGTAAAGCCCTGTGAGGCAAACTGTGATTTGTGATATTGGGCTGTATAAATAAAATTGAATTGAATTGAATTGAAAAGGCAAACCAATCCGTTTTCGTTATAAGATCTGGAGCCTTGCCTCATCCAGTGGGTACATGCAATGACACATGATTTGGATATTTTCATGTCTGGGAAAAATTTGGGTTTAAATAGATTAAGTGTGTGACACATTGCATTATCTTATATTATTTTCCATTTAAATGAAAGTGTTATCTGTGCTATTTTGAAACATTCAGAATACTCTCTTGATTAATAGTTGGTTGTCAATTGTTATTTGATATTAGTAAATAAAAACAAACATTTATGTCGTGATAAGAGTGATGACACGCTATAGAATCTATTGTGCACAGAAAAATACAGGTGTGCCTTGAGATTTTAATGTGTCCTTTGGTGCGCCTTGGGCCTTGAAAAAAACTGCTGATGAGGATAAAGAAATCTCACTACAGCAAATCCAGGTGCCACCTGCTCTTCACTGCCACCTGCAAACACGACAACGAAACCAACCAAGCAGACTGCACGTCCAGTATATGATCACTTGCTGAAGCCATATCAATGCAGCAGGCCCGGTTATACGGGCCTCGATCAGTGAGTGATCGATCCCTGCCACTATCTACTACCTACAACAAGACACCTGTACTGGCCATTGTCTTTTTTCTGTCGCTTCTCCACAGATTCTGCTGTACTCACAAACAACAATCACTGGTCACAGTCACTCATAACATCGTGCCCTGGATGTAGAATTCCCCACACTTGACTGACAGTACTGGTCAGACCCAGCGAAGTCCCCCTAGCTGCATAACTCAAACCTCTAGCTCGCCCCCACGGCCTGGCAGATTAACTACGCCTCACAAGCAACACTGTGCGGCGCTGTATAATAGCTGTATAATTCACACCTCTGGCCTCCCCCACAGCCTGGCGGACTCACTCAACTTCATCTACCCATTCCTGTCCATATTAATAATACCTCGTCTACTGGTCGTCTTCCCCGCCATACTGACAGACCAAGAGGGGTCACGAAGGACAATTTATTATTTATCTCTGCCAACTCCACCAGTAATTCTTCCTTTTTCAACACGTTTTCCTCTGACCAGATGCACATTGAAACTCAGGAGGGCCAAAAACCCTCCTCCCATAAAAAAACAGAAAAAAACGTAGAAAACTCAGAAAATCCTTAAATAACTTAATATCTGTGCCCATCATTAAGCACACATGTGCAATGCCTCGCATTGCCAATAGCATCCAAAATCCTGGAAACAGTTGTAACGGAACAACTTGTGGATTATTTAAATTCAGGAAATGTCTCCCTCCAACCAATGCAATTTGGGTTTAGAAAATATCATTCAACTGGGTCTGCTAATTGTTATATCATAGAACAAATTAAATCAAAGCTTGACAATGGTGGGGTTGTGGGAGCAGTATTCCTGGACTTACATAGAGCTTTCGACAGTGTGAACCACAATGTCCTCTTGTCTAAACTTTCTCATTTTAATTTTTCTATTAACACTATGAAATGGATGGAGTCCTATTTAACAATGTGATAGCAATGCACTCGGATTGGACCTAAACTCTCTGCAGAAACTGACTGTCCTTCAGGTGTGCCCCAAGGATCTATCCTGGGGCCCTTACTTTTCAGTTGTAATAACCCAAATGTATGTGGATGACACCATAATTTACGTGCATGCCAAGACAAAACAGCAGGTGGCTGACAAATTAACAACAGCAATGTCTAGCATCTCTGCCTGGCTCACTGAGTCTCCCTAAATATAAGTAAGACTGCATATATGTGCTTCACAAATAGGAAGAAAGATGATAAGTAGCCTAAAATCTTTGTTAAGGGTGAAAAGCTGCAAATAGTCTCTGATATTAAGTACCTCGGGATAACCTTTGAAAAATGTCATCCATACAGTCAAATTGAACCTTAGCAATTTCAAATTTATTAGGAATCAATTTACAACTGATGCTGCTAAGTTATACATGCATGCTATGATTTTTCCACATCTATCATGTTGCATTACTACCTGGTCTCAATCTGGTAAGAAAATCCTTAGGCCTATACACAGTTTATACAAAAGAACACTCAAAACTTTGGATAAAAAACCTATGAGGTATCATCACTGTCATATAATTACTAAGTATAACCTCCTGACTTTTGATAATTTTGTTCACCTTGCCAACTCTTGTCTAATGTACAAAATTACTCATAATCTTGCTCCTCCTCTACTGAGAGAGTTTGTGTCTCTGTGCTCTGAAAACATCAGGCAGACAAGAGCATCTACCAGAGGCAACTGTGTGGCACAGCACAGGTCCACTGAATTTGGCCGGTCAGCTTTCTCTATTAGTACTGCAAACTTTTGGAACACAATACCTAGTGCTATCAGACAATACTCTACTTTTTCTAGCTTTAAATCACAATTGAAATCATGGCTGAAATGTAACCAATCATTTGCCCATTAATCATAAAGTAGCCTAAACTTAGAGTACTCTTGTCTGCTTGTTTGTTATGTATTTGTAATGAAGCTTTTTTTATCCTTTAGTAATGTAATTTTTATCCTATAGCTTTGTATGTTATAGTGTAGTCAACATCTGTTTATCTGTGCCTTGTCCAACCTATTACATCTGATGCCATAATTCTTTGATGTACCTGCCCAATTTAGCTATATAGGTAACTCTGGGACAGTCAATGACTGTCCATTGTCCCTGTTAGATAAACATAAAAAAAGCACAAATTCAGGTCTCTGCATTTGCACAGCAGTGATATTTTCAGAAATATGTCAGAAACACTACAGTTGTACTACAGTCGTATTTAGACAGAGAATCAGGGTCCTGGGCTGTTTCTGGATCTGTGTGTACCACTGTGTGTGTGTGTGTGTGTGTGTGTGTGTGTGTGTGTGTTTTCTGCCTGAGACACACAGGCGGATGTATGTACATATTTTTATATCCCGTGTGTGTTTAGTGTACATTAAAGAAGTATGTGTTTGTTCTTCCTCACAGTGAAACACACACACACACACACACACACACACACACACCCACACACACACACATGCACAGACTTGAACATATTTATATAAATCCTTATCTCTGTGTGTGTCTGTGTGTGATGTTGCAGCTGCTAATGACAACAGCCCTCACTGCTCCTACTGCAGGCTGAAACAAGAAGACTATATGAACATTAGAGACACACCCACCCACACACAGGCAATAGGTAATAGGCGGTTTACCTTTTATCATACAGCAGCTTCAACACAAGCTATTTTTTTGTTTAGTTTAGATGCTTTACTTTGAACATGATAAAAAGAAAATATATCAATAAACAAGGAAAAGAAAAAAACAGCCATAATATAATTACAAAGAGAAAAGAAAAAGGCCCACGGGTAGCAGTACACATGTTTGAAAAGGAGTAGGAAGAAGTAGGCTACTTATAAATTCCCACCCCTTCATTCTTCAAATCCAGTGTCATTGATGTCCATCATGTGTATATACCAACATGGTATAATATGAACAAAATTCAATGGCGACAAACAATACAAGCTCAATAAGACAGTCAACATAGTTATTAATATTATACATAATGTATAATATATAGTTTTATTATACATACTATACTATACATAATATATATCCACTATTGTGTTATATCTCAATTAAATAATATATAAAATAATATGTATAATTATGTTATATTAAACATACCATACACAATCATATTGTTCTCAGTGGTATACACCATCATATTATTTATCAGTTAGATAATATGATGGTGTATACCACTGAGAACAATATGATTGTGGTATACACCATCATATTATTTATCAGTTAGATAATATCCAATCACTATCCTGCACCATTAAATTCTATGTAACAATTATAATAAATAATACATTACACATATGGTATACATATGGTATATATATGTATTATACATTTATAGAGGCTATACATCATATAGCCTTATAACATTTATGAAATGTATAGAATACATATTAGAATTTACATTGTATATATCATATAAATTAGAACTTAAAAATAATGGATAAGCATGATCTCTGTATCCAGCTTTATGAATTATTCTTATAGCTCTTTTCTGAAGTATCTTTATAAGATGAAGTGAATTTTATAAGTATTTCCCCAGCCCTCAGACCAGTAACTTAAATAGGGCAAAACCAGGGAATAGTAGAGAGTGTGGAGAGATTTGAAGTCCAGAACATGCTTCGCTTTACTTACAACAGATATACTTCTTGCTAGCTTTCCTTGTATGTATTTTATACGAGGTTTCCTCAACTGATTCCATTAATGCCATTGCTGTTGATCTGTTTGCTCTAAAACCATATTGACTATCACTGAGTAAAGTGTGTTTTTCAATGAATTTATCTAATCTTTTGTTAAAAAGTTTTTCTACAAATTTTGAGAATTATGGAAGTAAAGAGACAGTTGTGTTGTCCCCATATTTATACAATGGTATGACTTTAGCTATTTTCATATTGCTTGGAAATGTTCCCATTTGAAATGACAAGTTGCAGATGAATGTTAATGGTTTAGAAATCCCTCTGATTATTTTTTTCACTAACTTCATATCGATATCATTGCATTTCAGTCTCATCTGCTGCTTCAAGAAACATTGAACTCAAATTCATTTTTATAGAACATTTTTCAGAAGTAGCAGGATCGAAGATATTCCGATCCAAGTTTGGTCCCACATTTACAAAAAACACGATTAAAGCTATTAGCAACTTTATCCATATTATAATTATTTAAACCATTGTCTGTAAAATATTGAGGATAATTTATATGTTCAGAGCTATTTCTAATAATGCAATTAAAAATATTCCATATTTCATTAATATTATTTTTACTATTATCTACTTATTTGCTATAATAATCCTTCCTGCATCTCCTTATGATATTTGTTAACTTGTTTTTATATTTTTTATACTTATTTTCTGCTTCTTTAGTTTTTAGTTTAATGAATTCTCTGTGAAGAGTATTTTTCTTTTTGCAGGCATTTTGTTATCCTTTAGTGATCCAAGGTTGATCATTATAATTTAATTTTCTACTATATTGTTTAAGTGGACAGTTCTTATCATATAATAATGTAAATATATTTATAAATTTATCATATGCACAATCAACATCATTCTCACAATAAATCTCTTCCCAGTCTTGTATTAATAAATCATTCAGTAGTGCACTCATGGTTTCCTCTGTCCTTACTCCTCTGTACTGAAGTTTACAGTTTGTGAGATTTCGCTTACAGTTGCAGTCATAGACAGTAAAGACTGGTAGGTGGTCACTGATATCATTAATAGATATATCCGGTCATTGTATTGTTATCTATGTCACTGGTGAATATATTGTCTATTAAAGTAGCACTATGGGATGTAACTCTACTTGGTCTAGTAGTTTTTGGATGTAGACTCATACTGTACAAGGTATTCATAAATTCCTCATTTTATGCCTGTTTGAATTCAAAAGATCAATATTTGTATCCCCACAGATAAAAATTGCTTTCTGATTATTTAATGTGAACATCCCTTCCATCCAGTCCTTGAAAACGTCTATGCTAGTATCAGGCGATCTATATATACAGCTGACTAATACATTTTTACTTTTTTCTATCCAAATTTCAGTTGTTATACATTCTACTAAGTTATCAATCAGTCATCTTGCTATCTAGTACTTTGTAGTTCAATTTATTATCCACTTATATAGCCACTCCTCCGCCACTCTTATTTTTTCTGTTCATATAGTTAAATTCATGCACATCCAGTTCGAAATCCACCCCTTTATCAATGTTGATCCAAGTCTCGGATATGGCAATTATGTTGAATGGATGTGTACACTGATGTAAGTATTCCTTAATATGTTTAAAATTGACATACTTGCTTCTGCTATTGAAGTGTATAATTGATAATTTTCCATCAGACTTAATGGACTGTTTATACTGTTCATCTGTGTAATAATAGGAGTTGTCCTTGATGTTGGAGAAAAAGTTTTTGTCTGGGTCTATATCATTTTCTATGTCCAGTAGCATGTGCTCAGTGTAACCAAGCTCATCATAGTCCACAATCTTTTGTGATAACTGAGTAATGTCACTATGAGTAGATGAATGAGTTATTTCAGAATGTGTCATGGTAGTATGTAGTGATCAGTCACATATTGATTACCGTATAGACCCGATACACGATAGTCCAGACCATGGTGATCACTGGTATTTGTCCAATTCCTCAATGTTCTGTATGACCAGCACACTGGCCTCTTCCGGTGTTCCATTTAGCTTGATAAATACTTTGCAATTTGCAGTCCAAGTTGATTGAATTTTCTTCTCTCTCTTCATGAGACGTGCTTTTCTGGCGATGTCGGCATTGTGTTTTGGCAGGTGCTTGTTGACGTTCCCTTCAGTTTCCTTCCTTGTTTCAGCAGTGCCGTTTTCTGTTGACAAATCTCATGATCACGGCTGTTTTGTCCTTGTCGTTTCTCCGAGGCAGAGTGTGGCAGGCCTCAATGTCGTTGCAATCCACGGCTATTCCCTTGGAGTGGAGAAATGTAGCTACCTGTTGTTCAACAGAGCTCACCTCCAGCTCATCTGGCTCTCCTCCATTGGTAGTCAACGCCTTGGCATAGGACTTCCAGTGATCATAATGTCATTCATCCTGGTGTACTTGTCCAAGTCCGAGACTCTACTCTCCAAGTAGGCTAGTCTCCGGTCCTTTTCTGCGTTCTGTAGCCTTAGCTCCTTCACCTCCGCCACCAGGTCCAGAATGGTTTTCTGCTGCTGTTTAACAACAGAGATCTCCTCTGCCAAAAAGTCAAGCGATTTCTTAATGTCCTCGCCTTCCTCTGTTGTTTACAGCGTCTTCTTTGGAGGCATATTGCACGGTGTGTCTCTGTTCTTCTGCGGTGGTCATGTGACCTGCAGGCAGTGAGTCTCCTCAGCCATGGAGGAGGTGGGCAGCCCACCGCCTCAAATTGCCGTATGATAAAAAGTAAACCACCCATTGCGTCTCAGAGTCTTAACATATTCTCACTTCAGCTTTCTCATTCACTTCAATACAAGCACTCAGATCCTTTACTGCAGTAAAGGTACTAATACCACACTATAAAAGTACTGCACTGAAAATATTCCCTCAGTAAAATTATGTAGGTATCAGTAAAATGTAAAAGTATAAAAACGTCCCCTGTGTCAAAAAATTACTTCAGCCATTAGAACAGTTTCACATTAATTTTCTGTCAGTCCACTTATTGATAAATGGACTAATGGTAGAGTTGAGTGGATTTCCAGTTTAGTCAGGCCAATGTATGAGTTTCAACCGGTTTGATTTATGCAAACCAGCTGAATTGACATTTGTCATTATGACATGTTCCTGCAAATTAAACAGTAGTCTTGAATAAGCGATATGACATTTATAAACTCAAACTCAAAAAACATTCAGGGAACACTTAAATCACATATCAGATGTTGATGAATGAATTATTCAAGATGAAAATCTTGACTGATGTACATTTTATAATTTGTTGAGAACAAAATGACGTAACAACGGTAAATGGAAACCAAAATCATCATCTCACTGAAGGCTGTATTCAAAATCACACTGAAAATCAAAGTAAAAAGTTGAAATCACAGGCCGATCCATCTTGTATGAATTTCATCACACTAACTTAAAATGTGACTCAGTAGTGTGGCCCCCTCCTGCCTGTATGAACTCCTGACAATGTCTGGGCATGCTACTGATGAGTTGGCGGATGGTGTCCTGGGGGATCTCCTCCCAGACCTGGATCAGGGCATCAGTGAGCTTCTGGACAGTCTGTGGCGGTACTTAGCGGCGTTGGCTGAACCAATAGGCTAGATAAAGTCTTATAAGTGCTCAGTTGGATTAAGGTCAGGGGAACGAGAGGGCCAGTCAATGGTATCAATGCTGTCATCATCCAGAAACTGCCTACACACTCTGGCCACATGAGGCCGGGTATTGTCCTGCACCAGGAGGAACCAAAGGCCCACTGCACCAGCGTAAGGTCTGACAATCACTCTGAGGATTTCATCCTGGTACCTAACAGCAGTCAGGGTACTGTTGGCTATGACATGGAGGTCTGTGTGACCCTCCAAGGATATTCTTCCCTAGACCACTGCCAAACCGGTCATGCTGGAGGATGTTACAGGCAGCAGAATGTTCACAACAGCATTTCCAGACTTTTTCATGCTTGTCACATGTGCTTAGTCTGACCCTGCTCTCATCTGTGAAGACAACAGGGTGCCAGTGGCGGACCTGCCAATTCTGGTGTTCTCTGGTGATTGCCAATCGAGCTGCACGGTGCTGGGCTGTGAGCACAGGTCCCACTAGAGGATGTCGGGCCTTCATCCCACTCACATGGAGTCTGTTTCTGACAGTTTGGTCAGAAACATGCACACCAGTAGCCGGGTAGGGGGCAATTTTAGAGCTCTGGCAGTGCTGCTCCTGTTCCTCCTCACTTAAAGGAATAGTGGTCCTGCTGCTGGGTTGATGCCCTTCTACGGTCCTGTCCAGCTCTCCCCGTGAAACGTTCAGTCTCCTGGTATCTCCTCCAAGCTCCTCCAAGACTGTGCAGGGAGACACAGCAAACCGTCTTGTGACCTGGATGAGCTGGACTACCTGTGCAACCTGATTGGGCTGCAGGTACTGCCTCATGCTACCAGTCGTGACAAGGACACTAGCAAAAGAAAAAACTAGAGAAGAATCAGTCAGGAAGGAGAAGCAGAGAGCAACTGTCTGTGGCCCCTACATGTAAAACCATTCCCTTTTTAGAAGTTGTCTTGCTTTTGCCTCTCCATTGCACCTGTTGTCACTTTAATTTGCACCAAAGCAGTTGAAACTGATTCACAATCACTTGTGCTTCTGAAATGGACAGATTGCTATCCTTGAAGTTTAACTGACTCATGCTCATAGACATACTGAAGGAGCCACTTATGACTGAAAGGCTGTGTGCAATCCAGGTGTCCAGGTGGGTGTCGGCAAGAAGAGGGAGATCAAATTTCAGTAGAGGTAGGAGGGGCAGAGCAGCACACGTTGTTTTTGTTTATTAAAGTTCACGTTTTTTGGGGTGACGAGAGCAGACATGTCAGAGTAAGTCTCTAAAGAAAACTAAAACTACACCAAAAAAAAAAAAAAAAGAATTGGTCACTTGCTTTGAAAGCACTGTAATGGACAAGGAACAGCTGATTAATTAGGATGAAATGAAGAATTATCTGTATGATTCGTTTTTATTTCACTACAAAAATCAAAATAAGGTGGCAGCTGGCTGAAAGGAGATTACCAGGGACCTGAATGTTTCTGATGAATGACCATCACTAATAACAACCTACCTGCTGCTGGCTGTATTGTTTGTCATTTCCAGTAATATCACAATATAAAATGTGTGTTTTCTGTTCAGGCTGCTCATTATCTTTTAAGTGATTATGTCTCCAGTCTAGGGTTGCCCCCTAATAGTCAACCAAACGTTAGTCGACCAGAAAGGTCATTAGTTGGCAAGATTTTACTGGTTGCTTAGTTGCAGAAAAAAACCCCCAACAACTTCAAACTCTATTATTATTGTCAAAATAAATCAAAGCTTATATGACCAGATCATGTGGCAATTTAATATGAAAGGACAGACACAGGAAGAGGCCATGCTCAGCATACAGACAGAAGTCACGCTACAAGCCAATACCAGCTGACAGATATCTTCCCTTCTTCTGTAAATATTCAGTCTGATAAATACAGAAAAGTTGATCATGTTAGTGCAGGGCTACCCAGAGCTTTACATCTGTCCCACAGTCGGTAGGCCTACACACTTATAAACAGCGTCTGGAAGAAGATCAGCTCTGCACTCAGGATTTCAGGTAAATAGATTATACGGTACTTGTTAAGGTTGCTTAGCAACCTCAGATGCTACCTGCCACAGTGCTCTTGAAAGCTGGCACAGAAAAGGCACAAGAGTAGCACCCAGGGTGCGATTATTCCATTGGCTAGTTAACAATATTGAAATCCAAAGTGTGGGATCATTTTGAGAAGGTGAAGGACGAACCCAAGGTGATATGTAAACTCATCTTCATTCGTCAACTAAAACATGATGTGTCATCTGAAACATGGAAGTAGCTATATGCCCATTAGCCACTTAGCACAATCATTACTGCTTTGTTGACAGCATCATTAACAGGCGGCTCGCTCAGTGTGTGACGTGCACTTGTAGATAAAATATAGGCCTATATTAATGAAGGTTCTTTAGTACGGTTTTGTATTTCTCTGTAATGTAGCACAGTGTCAACAATGTTACTGACACTATTCTTTCTCAGACTTTTATGAGGTCATTTAATAGTTAAATTAATATCGTAAACATGGGGGTGACTAGTCGACTAATGGCCCTAATGACAACTATTGGTCGACTAGGAAAATTCTAAGTCAGGGGCAGCCCTACTCCAGTCTGATATCCAGCACACACCTGATATTTTTGTGTTTAAATAATGTAACAGAAGTACAGACAGTTGGAGACATCAGATTCCATAAACTCTTCATATTTTTCATGTAATAATCTAAATATGTAAAAAAAACAAAAAAAAACAACCCTCAAGCTGTCAGATAAATGTAGCAATGTTGTGGAGTAGGAGTATACAGTGACATGAGAAGAAAAGACTCCAGTACAAGTACTACAAATCGCAAGTGTCTTAAATGCAATACATAAGTAAATGTATTAATTTGCATTCCACCACTGCACGTACACACACACACACACACACACACACACACACACACACAAATGTGTGGAAAAAAAACTACTTTAAAATGAAACTGAACATTTTAACAGCAAATGAAATTCGTCCACTTAAATCCTCCTCATCTCCTGTGACGCCTGACACACACACACACATGCACGCAAGCACGCACACACGTGAGCACACACACACACTCTACAGCATGTGCAGAAAAACACCCACCTACACTCACACATGTACAGCTTCACACTCACTTTATCCTCCAGCATTTGGCTGCTCAATGCTACAAGTCACATGATGAAGTCATAGGCTAATTAGCATATCCCACACAGTGACATGCAAGTGTGTGTGTGTGTGAGAGAGAGATCACAGCTCTCTGGATTAGTCAAGTGTGTGTCTGAAAGCTGCTTTGATTTGTCAGCAAAGTTGACACGTTAACTTTGTTTCTCCCCATCGGGAAAAGTCGGATTTGTCGCCGTCTGTTTCTGACAAACAAGCGCTAAATGCTGTTGAGGTGTGAGTGTGTGTGTGTGTGTGTGATTATTATTATTATTACTGTAGTGACTGAAGCGACTGCAGAAAAACACTATGGTGTCAGAAGAGTCTGCGCAGAGCTTCACTGACTGGACTCCATCTGTGAAATAATCCTGTAACACTAAACCTCCACTGTACCTGTAAAAGATACATTTTACAGTTTAAAGGGGCAAAAAGCTAAATCGTTTCACCGCTAGGTTTGCTGTTGTGCACTGCATGTAGACCAAAACTAGAACTAGAACTCCACAACTTTGTCTCTGACCTGTTTGGAGAGCTCCTTGGACTTCATCGTGTTGCTTGCTTGGTGGTAGCCCTTGCTTAGTGGTGTTGCACTGGTGTTGACTCAGGGGCCCATCAGAACAGGTGTATATATACTGAGATCATGAGACACTTATATTGCCCACAGGTGGATCTTATGTAACTAATTATGTGGCTTCTGAGTGTAATGGATGGGGCTTCATAGCAAAGGGGATGAATACATATGCACACACCACTTTTCAGTTTCGTATTCATTAGAATTATTTAAAACTTCAAAAAAATCCAAAAATCTTCATTAATTTGGAGTATTTTGTGCAGGTCCATTCAAATCAAATTTAAAATTCATATAAATTCCAGGTTGTAAGGCAGCGAAATATAAAGAATACCAAGGCACTGTAAGAAGCATCAGCTATTGGCTGGATCCCTGGCCGATAGGGGAGGGCAGGCCCTTCCTTTCAACACAGGCTCTTGTTGGCTATTTTAGGCTGTGGAGAGGATATGGAAGCTCCAATTGGCACAAGTGGACTTTTGCAAATGTATCAGGACCATTTTTATTGGAATATTATCAATCGATGAATTATGATAAGACCTCATATGTGAGTTGTTACTGTATGTGTGTTTGTTTGTTGTTTGTCTGACAGAAGTGTGGATTGAATCTGCTGTCGTGGTTGTATCCTGAAATGGCCAGTGTCAATCGAATTACAAGAATCTTCGTTTTTAATGAGAAACACTAAATTGTGAAGACAATAATGCCCCCACAAAATAGCATTTTTCAAGTCTTGTGTGTGTGATTTATCCTGGCTTCATATGAGTAGAGGAGAACTCTGCTAGCCACTAGGCTAATTTATACAATGTAAAATGTCATAGGCTTGTGCTAAAAACATTAGCATGTTGTATTTGTGGGGAAAATGTGTCCAGCAAAACACAAGTGCTTTGTCTGTGAATCCTGTGAATTTTAGTGAAGCTGATTTGTGTACTTTGTGTGTTTTGGGTGTGTTTTGAATCAACAAAGTTTTGCAGCACTTCTCAGAAACCATACCACTGACTCGTGTTTTTGAGGTGTAACTGCAGAGTGACACAGGCACACCACTGTGCAAGTATAAATGCTCAAAACAGCATAGGCCACGTTCATAGGCTATGGTGTAGGCTCTGCATAGAGCTAATGGTAAATGGTAAATGGACCTGCATTTGTATAGCGCCTTTCTAGTCATCTGACCACTCAAAGCGCTTTTTACACTATGAGTCACATTCACCCATTCATACACTGATGGCCGAGGCTACCATACAACGTGCCACCTGCTACTCAGTTTTTAACACACTCACACACCGATGGAACAGTCATCGGGAGCAATTTGGGGTTCAGTGTCTTGCTCAAGGATACTTCGACATGCAGACTGGAGGAGCCCTGGATCGAACCGCTGATCTTTCGTGGTGGACGACCCACTCTACCTCTGAGCCACAGCCACCCCGAAAGTTTGCACAATGCACTAATGTACAACTATAAGTCTGCCTTCACGCTGCTAGGCAAGACTGGGGCTGCTGTGCTGTGTCGAGACATGTGGAATTCAGTAAATTATTGCATGTGGGGTACAGATATTATGGTAGATTTAATTAATCATGGCTATAGTAAATGTAATAGTGTTTCTCATGTAAGTATAAAAACATGCATTTTCAACATTGACAGGCTGATAGAAAGGACTGTTTTCCCCTTGTCAACTTCGCTCTCACCACACCCCCAAAATATGACTAGACACTGACACTGTATCTATTGAGGTGATTCTGATTCTTAAATCTAAACAGAAAACACGTAATCTGCATCCGGATCAGATAAAAACATGTTACAGTTAGACTGTGATAAGGTTCCTGCAGATCTGACTTTTACTGTGGTCAACTGCACAGATATGAGTGTGAAAGTTCACCAAAATTTGCAAAGATTTATTTCACCACCACAAATTACTCTACTAATCATAATCAAAATTTTGCATTTTACAAGCTGGTGTGCCCGAGTCTTTATACACAAGTTTACTAAATAAAACTGCGGCACTATTCATTTAAAGGCAGGACATGAGCATGTCCATGCAACTAAACATTCAACTGACATATTAAAGGTTCACAACATGCAAACACACACACTAATCATCTGTCAGACAGATTGTAGCTCAGTGCCGCTCATCCACCACCCTGCAGAGAGGGTGGAGCTGTATGTGTGAGAGAGAGAGAAAGAGTAAAGAAATGATGCTCTATCATTATTATTATCATCATCATCATTATCCTCATCATCAGGTTATGTAACTATTGACCACCATTACCCCGTTATTGCTGTCAAACATAATTCATTGTGTATATGTGTGTGTTGTGTGTGTGTGTGTGTGTGTGTGTGTGTGTGTGTGTGCTTATCTGTGTGTGTCAGCGCCCAGCCGGCGCCCAGCAGCAATGATCAATTACAGCCAGACATCAGTAGAGACGACCACAGATCAATAACCATTACTGTGTGTGTCTGTGTATGTGTGTGTGTGTGTGTGTGTGTGTGTGTGTGTGTGTGTGTGTGTGTGCGTGTGTGTGTGAAATCGTCCTCTCGTCTGCTTCACTAAAATGCAAACAAAAAAATAAACATTCAATTTTTTTCAGTTTAATAACAACATTTGTATATTTGTGGAGTGTGGCCGCACATTAACAGAAGCAGAGAAGAATAAAAGGTCACTTCCTCTTCCATCTGAGAAAAAATAAAAATAAGATTACAGCTGCAGAGTTCATTTTTAGACTTTAAAGTATCTGCAGAGGAGAAGAAGAAGAAAAGAAAGTGACGGTGCAAACAGAACAACTTTAAACTCTTTACGATGCAGACACAGAGGAACTCTCTCCAGGAGCCACATGCAGCAAACCCTGTAGATTTATGACAAAGATTTAAAAAGTCACCTGATTCTGTTTTATAAATTTCAATCTTCAAAATGCATGAGCCTCATTTCTGCTTCCACAGATCATAAATGGAAGTAGAAACACCCTTTAACACCTGTTTGCATGTAGATATTTCTGTCTGCTCCACCACTTGTTAGATCTGTCAGTGAAAAAAACAGTAAAAAAAGAAGTGCAGTTTAACTGACTGTGGTGCACTGGAGAGGTTCTTCAATGATGCAGCTATCCTTACGTACAGCTGTGGCTGTTTGTAGTGTCCATACTGCTAAATTATCAATTTTATGCAAACTATCATCATGGTACAATCTTACCAAATCTTTACATTGAGGATGAAACTAAAATTACTATTTTGCAAGTTTACATCCATGTCTGTTCAGACTCATGTATAGCAATGACAGTACACAATGCTGCAGATATGGATGTTGATGCAAAGCAGCTATAAATTCTAAAACATGGAGGGTTCACACACAGACCATCAGCACAGTGTCAAGATTAGAGTCACAAATTCAGTATCTGACCAAATGTCTCCCCTTCTCTTCCTGAGATATGATGCTGATTAACAGACAGAAAAATGTTTTTGCAGAACATTATGATGTCACAGTAAAGCTGACCTGTGACCTTTCAGATATAAAATGTCATCTCTTCATTACTTTATCCTATTACACATTTGTTTGAAATGTTGTCATAACTAGTGTATGAATTATTGAATTATGGTCAAAAACATGTTATGTGAGGTCACACTGACATTGTTCTCAGACTACCAAAATGTAATGAGTTCATCATTGATCCCAAGTAGACATCTGTGTCAAATTTGAAGAAATTCCCTAAAGAATATCACATTCATGAGAATTTGAAAGACCAGGTCACGATGACCTTAAACTCTGGCTACCAAAAAATTTGCATCAGTTTATCCTTGAGTCAGAGTGGATATTTGTACCAAATTTGAAGATATTCCCCCAAGGCCTTCTTAAGATATAAGACAGAGGCGGTCACAGTGACCTTGACCTACAACCTACAACCAGCAAAACACTAATCCCTTTATGGTTGAGTCCAAGTGAACATAATATAACACCAAATTTGAGGAAATTCCCTCAAGGCCTATTTAAGATATTGCACTCACGAGAATGGGACGGACCACGTCACGTTGACGCAGAGGCACATAAAAATGTGTTTTAACATCTCTGTGTCCAGCTGTTAAGCTTTAGAAGTAAACAATATTGAAATTATCTGATCCAGAGAAGGTGGAGATGTACTCTGAACAGTTTTTATGCAGTATATTGAACCTCTTTTGTTTTCAGACAGAAATGTTTATTCCAAACAAGTATTATTTTCCATCAAATGTGTCTGGAGCATGCATGTTTTGTGAGGTTGCTATAACCTTGTCTACTGACTACCAAAATCTAATGAGTTCATTGTTAAGTCCAAGTGGACTTTTGTGGCAAATTTGAAGAAATTCTCTAAAGGTGTTCTTGAGATAATGCGTTCATGAGAAGGAGATGGACCAGGTCACAGTGACCTTGATTTTGACTACCAACAAATTTGCATCAGTTCATCGTTGAGTCAGAGTGGACATTTGTGGCAAATTTGAAGAAATGTCCTTCAGGCGTGTGAGATATCATGTAAGCAAATTCCCTCAAGGTGTTTGAGATATTGCCTTCACGAGAGTAAGACAGATGCAAGGTCACATGGACCTTGACTCTTAACTACCAAAAAATTTGAATCGGCTCATTGTTGAGTCAGACTGGACATTTGTGCCAAACTCCCTTTAATCTTTAAAGTAACTAAACATAGTGCAGTAAAAAGTACAATATTTACCTCTGTGGTGTGGAGGAGTAGTCCTGAAAAGTATCATAAAATGGAAATTGTGAAGTTCGGTGAAGTTGTACTCATACAGATAAAACCACACAGCTAAAGTGTTTCCTGGTCATGTTGTTTTGTGTTTTCAGTTTAAATGTAACTCAGATTCATTAAGTGTGATTGAACATTGTGTCCCGACAGTGAACACATCGATCTGAACTGAACCCAGCTGACAACAACACAACACTGTATGTGTTCCTAACGAGGGAAAGTGATTGTTGCCACAACGATGGCTGACAGCTCATCAATAAGTCATCTCAGCAGGTAGGACTGCTCAACACTGATGGTTGGTCGATCACTGACCACAGCAGGGGAAGAGGCAGATTAAACTAAAGGTTTGGACTTTTTTAAGACATTGCTCTGTTTCCAGCATTTTAATTTAAGAACCAGTTAAACAACCACTGAAGAAGAGTCTCTTTGCAAACACAGCTACAGTGTGTGTGATGTCATCTCCCTCTATATATGTTTACATTGTCTCTATTAAAAGTGAGCTAAATGATCTCTGAGCAGCTCCTGTTTGCAGTGTACTCATGGATGTACAACTACAACTGGATCACTGTGATACTGAAGAAAACTTAAAAACGTGCTGATTCTCAGGCAAGTTCTACAGTTATAAGAAGCATCTTTTTTTCTGTGATTCTGAAGCAGATTTATGGACCAACTAGAATTACCGCCCCGTGGCTGTATGCCTCCATGCACTAGTCAAGTTTCTCTTATGCCGGGTACACACTACACGATATCAGCCCGATTATAGCCCAATGCAGCATTGTATGGTGTTGGCTTGGATTGTTTTGTCTTGTGTAGTGTGTCAAAGTTGACGACAACTGACACCACGTCTGAGACGCCTCACAACGTTCCAACAGAAAGTCTAGCATGTGTGATTTTCTTTTTGTCGTTCACGGCTGCTGCCGTCACAGCCGTCACCAATAGAGAGACAGCAACCTGCCGTCGTGGACAACTGTATGTCAGCTACATCCCAGCCTTTTTGATATTTCCTCTAGGGATGTTACGACAACAGGCCATAATTTATTATTCCCTCTGTATTTTTATATTTTTACTTTTTATCCACTCACGTATGCCTTAATAAAGTCAATGCATTGCGCCGTCATTTCAAACTCAACACTTCCTGTATCTGTATAAAATTAAAAGCCCCATATAACTTTGCTTGAGAGAATCCATTCATTTTCTAAATAGGCTCTCATTGTGAAACATTTGCAGGAACTTGTGGAGGATTCAGTGACTTGCATGTTTGCATGCGGTACTTCAAATGTAGCTCCTGCCATCTGGTGGCACTTTTTTACATTACTGCAACAACATTTCAGCTGGCACATGAACAGACACAGTGAGTGAAATAATAGTAACAATAATAAAAACAGGACACGTCATGAAGACTGAACAGCAGCACTGAGCAGCAACAGTTAAACCTTTTTTTCTGCACTTTTCTGGATCTCACTGATGCAAAATTCTTTGTGTGTACTTACTGTGGTTGATGTGGAGTGGTGTCGGATAACTTGTGGCAGTGGATTGACAACTGGAAAGGTGGATTTGGACTAGGCTGGGCTATAGCAGCCGACCCAACAGCCTCGCTGTAACCACCACCTGGCTTGGGCTGCAGACACCACCAGGACTCACCAGGCCTCACCAGCAGCCTCCACCAAACAGCAGCAGCAGCCATCAACACCAGGCCTCCACCATCCATCAGGCCAGGCCCTGCTGCAGCCCATCCATCCACCAAGCCAGGCCCAGGCCCTGCTGCAGCCCATCCATCCATCCACCAGGCCAGGCCCTGCTGCAGCCCATCCATCCATCCACCAGGCCAGGCCCTGCTGCAGCCCATCCATCCATCCACCAGGGCAGGCCCTGCTGCAGCAGCACATCCATCCACTAGGCCAGGCCCAGGCCCTGCTGCAGCCCATCCATCCACCAAGCCAGGCCCTGCTGCAGCAGCACATCCATCCACTAGGCCAGGCCCAGGCCCTGCTGCAGTCCATCTACCAGGCCAGGCTAGGCCAAAGCCCTGAAGCAGCCTCAACCACCTGGCCCAGCAGCAAACTAAAGCCTTCACCACCAGACCAGCTACAGGCTACCAGCCACCAGCCTTCACCACCAGGCCAGGTAAAGGCTACCAGCCACCAACAGGTTGGCTCCAGGCTACCAGCCTCCACCACCATACCACAATTATCTAAATTCCATCAAAATGCCTCCCGAGAAGAATGCATGGGAAGAGGAGTTAGAAGGAGTGAAGAACTCACTGAACTTTATGACCGAAGAAATGACTACTATCTCTAAGCAGCAGAAAATGATAATAGACATGATGGATGAAATCAAAGATCTCAAAAGACAATGTGTGGAGAAGGATAAGAAGATATCGCTATTGAAACACCGTGGCAGACCTGGAGCAATATTCTCGCATGAACGACATTGTGGTCAGTGGGTTGGCGACAAAGCCCCACTCATATGTCCAAGCAGTGCATTTGGTGAGTGGCGGGGAACCAACAGAACCAAACCTGGAGTCATTCGAGCAGCAGATGACCTCATTTTTCAGCAGCAAAGCTATCTCCATCAACAACAAAGACAATGAAGCCTGTCATCCCTCGGAGAAACAAGAGGGATAAACCAGCCATAATTATCTGATTCACAAATAGGAAGCACAAAATTGTGCTCCTTAAACAAGGACGCAAGCTGAAAGGATCAGATTTTTATGTTAATTAACATTTGACAAAGAAGAACGGAGACATCGCAAGACAAGCACGCTTTCTAAAAAAGCAGAAAAAAATCCAAGCTACATGGACATCCAACTGTAAAGTTTGCATCAAGCTGAATGGATCACCAGAACAGGCCAGAGTGCTGATCATCAGAGACACTGAAGAGCTGAAGCAATACCAGTAGCACAGTGGCAACCTCAAGGTAACAAGTTGACATTACATGTATGATGATGATGCCAATTCAGACTCAATTCAGACTCAAACATTCAATCTTTCTCTGTAAATGGGGGAGTTTGAACAAAATTTAGATCCTGATTATAATCTTTTCAAATCAAATCAAATCAACTTTATTTATATGGCACTTTTCATACGACAGTAACACAAAGGGCTCTAGTTTCCTGGTGTGGCGCAGGGTGGAGAACTCCACGCAGAGCTAGTTTCGAGCAGCGCAACCCAAGGCACGCTCAGTTTGGTAGTTTGGCAGACCGAGGTGCGCTGAGATGGGTGTGGTGGCGCAGCAGGGGGAGGTGTCGACAGATCCAGGTTGGCGCAGTGACAGTTTCGTGCCAAAAGGCTTCGCCGAAGGTGCGTTAAAAACTCGCCAGCTGAAACCAAGTCTACTGTCAACACAGGCGGAGCGCAGCCGGTGTAAGCCGAAGTTTGGCTGACTGGTGGACAGTGTGCACACGTCACCAAAACCTCACAGGCAGGTTTCCAGAATATCAGGCACATTAACGATGCAATAAATACCCAAAAACAAGCAGTGATCTCATACCATGCCTAACATCTCGCGAAAACAAGCAGCAACAGCTGGAGGGCAGAACTGGACAGTAGCCTGAAAAGTTCATTCATTTATTTTATGAAAGATTTATAGAATAATGGCTGACTTTTTGCCAGACTTCGACTTTGTGGAGGAGGAATTTGATTTTGCAGAGTTTGATGGCTGCCCTTATTTATTTGAGCCAGAATACACTGACGAAGAGCTTCGTGAAATTGAAGAACGGAGGAGGAGAGAGAGAGAGGCGCAACAGGTAGAGGACGAGAGAGGAGGAATGGCTGCTGCAAGGCTGCGTAGCTCTGGAGATTGGTGGTGTACCTGTGAATGCTGTGCCCCAGTGCCCACAGAAGAGGAATGCCTCTGTTGCGAGGAATGGGACCGGTTGCAGCCTTATTTTCAAGGTCTGGATGTGACAGAGGACGAGACACCTCCATCTGGAGTAGTATCCAGATGGGCTTTATTTAGAGCTTGCGAGATATATTTCGGCCCGCTTTGGAAAGCAGAGCTAAATGGTTAACAAACATGGCAGCACACCAGTAAGATAAGACAACACATTTACATGTTGTTTTCTATATGTTCTCTGACATTTATCCTAACGATATGAGGCGGTCTTTGTGGAAAAAAAGCTTGTTTAGTGGACTAACTTTGCACTTGAAAGATTGCCCGTTCACTTACGTTTTAACAGGTCTGACGCTACTATGCGCTCCGGTTGTATCTAGGCTAACGGCTAACATGCTAACTATTATTTTTATGTCACTAGTCACTTGAAACAAATTTAGGACGATAGGAGACAGGTTGAAATAAACCGAAATTTCCCTTTAAAGGAAGCCTTCGATACAATTAATCATGACATTTTATTTTAAAAAATGGACAGACTTGGTATCAGAGGGGTTGCTCTGGACTGGCTGAAAAGCTACATCAGAAATATACAGTAGTTTGTATAGATAGGGCAATACAAATCAAACTATGCAAATATTCTGTGTGGTGTCCCACAAGGGTCAATTTTGGATGATCTGCAGAAACTTCTCAATGTAGCCAAGACAGAATTAAAGGCACTGTATGTAAGAATGTGGCCAAAACGGTTACTGCACTCATATTCAATGCCGCGAGTCCCCCCTACAGATTCGAGGTTGCTGGACAGCGGCACGCTGGAGACAGCCCATGGGCGGCTGCCATGGCAGGGCCGCGTTGCCGCGTCCTTGATCTTCCAGCGGACCGTTCGAGCAAGTCTGGCGTCTCTGCTGCTAATGCTGCTGCTGGGATTCAGCTGAGGAGGAGCCGGCTGCTAATGCTATGTACCAGGACACTGCTAATGCTGCTTGCCGTGCTGCTGTAGGTCATTTATAACTGTAACTGATGCTGAGACTCTACTGACTGTGTGACTGTTGGACGGTGGTGGGTTGCGCAACAGGCCAAAAAACAAATTCACAACATAAACATGATTTGCGGACCGTAATTTTTTTTTTTTAAAATGCAAATATTCTGGCTGCACTATTGTTGTCAGTGAGATCAGTATGTTATATGAACATTATTCCTTAGTCTCTGTGACATATTAGGATGATTTTACGACTATTTGCTTTAGATTTCTTAGCTCCTTTAAATGAATTATTTTTATTTATTTATTTATTTATTTAAAAAGGGACAGTGCATATTAATGAACACATATGTAAATATGCCAGATTATAGCTGTGGGCTAGTTTCCATCTGTAGTCCCTTGGCAGGTTGATATTACATCGGATCACGGATCATTCAAGACATATACAAGTACACAGAACATTCAGTGATAGGCGACCATTCAAGCTAGTGTGCAAAAGAGCAAAGTGCTTACTGTAAAGTGCTGGTGCAGGTAAATAAAGTGCTGTTACATAGATAAAATATATATTGCACAGATTTAAATAAATACAAATCTAAATTGCACGATGCCCTTATAAAGTGCTAGTGCATATCAGATAAAGTGCTGCTGCATATCAGAAAATTAACAAGTACTAAATGAAGGTTGCACATTGCCCTGCTACACATTACTAATAAATGGTACAGTTATAAATATAAAGTGCGTACTGCATATTAAAGTGCTTAAGAAATTGCACGTGGCCCTGTTGTACACTGCTCTGTTACATCAAGTTTATGGAGGTGATTACGCATGGTCACAGATCTGGTTGGTCCTAATCCACACCCTCAGAAGCCTCTTAAATGTTATGAAGCTGGGAGCTTCTCTGACTGAGAGTGGTAAGCTATTCCAGAGCTTGCTACCTTCATACGACATAACATTTTGTCCAACTGCAGTCCGCCTAAAAGGCACTTCACAATCACCTCTAGAGGTGGCTCTGGTGTTTCGCGTAATAAAAACATTAGTTCTTCTCTGTCTGATAAAATCATTTAGTGGTGGTGGTGCTAGTCTGTGTAAAACTTATAGATCGTGCAGGCAATTTTGAATTTTTTGAAATTTTCACAACTGAACAGGTTGTACTTTGAAAGGATATTACAATGATGATATGAAAAGGGTTTTTTGTCCAGGATTTTCAAGGCTTTTTTGTACAGGGACTCCACAGGTTTAAGATTCGTTGCTCCAGTAAACGACCAGCACGTAACACAATAGTCAATATGCGAAAGAATCATTGAATGCAGGAAAGTTAAAGCAGCAGCCTCAGTCAGATGTGATGTGACTCTTAAAGGATAGTGCAGAATCCAGAACAACCCCCAAATACTTAAACTCCTGAACAATCTGCAGCTCTTCTCCTCCTATAAAAATGTTGGAATGTAGTATCTTTACTGGTTGTTTTGAGAATATCATACTCACAGTTTTCTTAGTATTCAGTAGCAGAGAGTTACTAGACAACCAGGACTGTATTTGAGTTGTTGCTAGTGTGAGAATGTTAGCAGCTTCTTAAACATTTTTTGCTGGAGTAAAAATTACTGCGTCATCCGCGTACATTTGAATATAGACATCACAACAAACATTGGGTAGATCATTAATATACAAAGAGAATAAAATCGGACAAAGGATGGAACCTTGTGGAACACCAGTAGAACACTCTAAGAAGGAGGATTTTACGCTGTTGACCTGTATACACTGCTTTCTGTTGGAAAGATATGATTTCATCCACATGATAGCTTGAGTGGAAAAGTTAAAATAAGACAGTTTATTGAGTAAAATTTGGTGGTTAACAGAATCAAAAGCCTTTTTCAAATCCAAAAATACAGCACCAACGCAGCTATTTTGATCTAAAAAGCACTTTGTTTTTTCCAAGAATAGAGAAATGGCTGAGTCGGTGGAATGGTTGGCCCAGAAACCAAATTGCATAGGATGCAAGATGATTTGGCTGATTTTTAAATGATCAATAAGTTGTTAGGCTATCCACTTTTCTAATATTTTCAATATAATGGGCAAAATGCTGATCGGTCGGTAATTATTCATCTCAGTTTTAATTCCAGATTTGAATATAGGACTAACTGTGGCCACCTTCCAGGCTTCAGGGACAACTGAGTGCTTAATACACAAATTAACTAGGTGCGTGATTGGGCATATCAGAGATTCTTTATACTCTTTCAAAAAATTAGAGTTAATTCCATAGTTATATTTAGCTTTAGAGATTTTTAAAGAGCAGATGATATTTACCACTTCTGCTTCAGAGATCTCCTTTATAGAGAAAACAGCATGTGCATGGTCAACGGGGCAGAGATCATTGTCAGAAGAGCTGAGATATTTTCTGAACAGAGTTGATAAAATAAAGATTAAGCTCAGCAGCCACCATCCTTGGATTTTTCACTAGTTGATTATTTACTTTAATTTCGAGGTCATTCGTCATTCGTCATTTTTATTCTTTCTACTAGTTAATTTGTTTATGTTCTGCCAGATTATTTCACCATTCCCCTTAGCAAAATTAAAATGCTGGTTGATAAGAATAACCTATCATTAAATCTAAACAAAACAAAGTTCATCATATTTGGAAATTGGAAAATCAACACAAAACTTTGTTTGGAAATTAATAATGTAGGATTAGAAAGAGTATATGAGAACAAGTTCTTGGGTATTACAATAGATCACAAACTATGCTGGAATCCTCACATAAAGTAGCCTATTTGTGCGCAAAGATAGCAAGAAGCATCGGAACATTGGGTAAAACAAGTTTTGTACAGCGGCGACCGGATCTTTGCTCTCAAACCACAAAAAAATGTGATGGCACAACAGTCTCCTACAGTACATTATTCTATGCTTCCTTTGATTTTCACACTGGCTAGTCATCCTGTGTAATTTGTCTTCTGATTAAATCGGAACCGTTGAAACAAGTTGTAGGAAGCCTCTGCAAGTAATTGGTTGCTGGCAGACACTCTGTGCTGCAATAAAATGGTTAATCAGCAGTGTTGTGCACTGTAGAGCTGATGCGCTTCTGGTTCTGCCGGCCTGAACAGAATATAATGTCTATAGCCTTACTGTTGTGTATACAGCCTTTATAGACTGAGCTGAGTAGTGATGCACGGGTCGACCCGTAACCCGCGGGACCAAATGGACCTGCGGGTCGGGCAGCAGTGATCTGTCGGGTCTGTTAAATCGGTCTGTATATGATATTTTGACATTATTGGCTATTACTGTCATGGCATCTGAAGGTACTGATGTGTTGAGCAGGTGACAGTCCGTGGTCATTTTCAAAACACACTTGTGTCACGCACTCCAAAAGAAACTTGTTGAAACTTTAAACAATAATTTATTGTACAAAACAGGGGAAACAAACGTTGACAAAAATGGTTCCATAATTCATATTAAATTCAAAAGATGACGAAAAAACAGCTACAAGATAGAGGGAATAGTGATAAAGTGGTAAAACTTGGCATTGATCCACAGCCTCAGATGGATACGCTCAAGCATGCCGTGCGCACAAGCTCAGTTGGTAGGCTATACTACATTTTCACATTTTTAACAATGCAATTTAAAAGTTTTGATTTTTATTGATAACCTACATTTACCAACAACAAAAAGACTACATTTAGCACCAAAAAATATGTTTGAAAAAAAAAAGTAAATAAAAAAACGAATATCGAATACCAAATTTTCATAACGAATACCTACCCATAGAAACGAATATTCGAATATCCGAATATTTGGGTACAGCCCTACCTTGTACTGCACATTTATTGAACCTTATCTGTCATACTGTGTTGAAATCTGGGGAAACACTTACAAAAGCAACCTACAAAAGATATGCACATTGCAGAAACAAGCCATAAGGATAGCACATCAAGTTGGTTATCTTGAACACACAAACAGTCTGTTTTTAAAATCTCACACTCTGAAATTCATGGATATGGTCAAATATAAAACCGGGCAAATTATGTTTAAAGTAATTAACAAGATGATGCCAGAAAACATACTAAACGTGTTCTCTAGTAGAAATGGGGGTTACAATTTAAGAGGATCGTTGAATGAAAAAAAAAAACAACCAAAGGTTCGCACAACTCGAAAAAGCATGTGCATCTCTGTGGGGTGCTGCTTTGGAATGGCTTGGACGAAATGACCAAAAGGAGTAATCATATAAGAAAATTGAAAAGCATCTATAAACAATCAGTCATGGACATGTATAAGAAAGAGCTTGAAAAATGATAATTGTACATACTTAGTATATTTTATTTTACATTTTGTGGCATTAAGTTGGTTTGCATTGTAAAGCGGCTATTATTTAAACTTAATCTAATGAAGTAGTAAGGAGGGACAGGACTAGACAAGCATGGCTTCTTTCTGTCCCTTCTCGGACATATAATATGGTGTTTTGTAAATTAATGTGTGTTGAATTAGCTGACTATACAATTAATTTCTATTCTGGTCGTTTGACTTTTTAAGAAGAATTGTCAGCTGATATGTTGAACTGTTCGAGATAAATAATCAGTTCAATTCAATTCAATTCAATTCAATTCAAAGATGATTCATGACTCCACAATTGCATAATCTGACATAGTGACTGTCAGAAAAGACAAAAATGTTGTGTAATGTGAACCAGTTTACATTCATGTCTGTGAAAACATGGATGCTTCACACACAGAAGATCTATAGACCCTTTTACTGTTAGTAAGCAGTATGATGCTTTTTGGTGGACGGGGTTTAGCTGGAGTCAAAGCAATTCTCCACAGACATTAGCGAGCGCTAGCTAGCAAGTTCTGTTGGTTTGTTTTAGACGATGGAGGAAGATGATACAAGTTTTGCATTCAGAAATACTCATTTTGAGTGCCAGAGTGTGCTCTGGCCCAAACTGGACTGTTCGTAAATTCAGAGCACTGTCAGAATGTGCCATTAGGTTATCCAGAGCACCACACTTTCAGAGTGTCAGAGCGCAGTCTGGGCACTCTGTCTGGGGAGATGGAGCAACAGAGCGCCGAGTGGAGTGACTGTGTGATTAACTTAACCATTCTTTAATTCATGTAGAAATATAATGCTCTGTTTCTTCGACCAGCAGGGCTCTCAATTCAGTGTAGAGCATCAGACTGAATTTACGAACGCACCATGTCAGGTCACTCACTCTGTGTTAGTGACTGTGTTAGTTGAATAAGTAAACACTTACCAATGGGACCAGACTGGTCGACCCGTATGCTCTCACTCAGTGGAATGATGATGTCACAGGAAGCTTTATGGTTGATTACTATTCCAATCTTACAAAGGAGGACGACACTTGAACGGTTTCCTCCAGTTTGTATTGCTATCGACGCTAACATAAGCTAATGCGCTAAAATGTTAGCATTACAGAGAAATCCAATATTCCTCTTCATACCTCCCCAGTTTCTGATGAGGTGGACAAGATAACCCTTAATACACATAACGTTTTTCAACAACAGGAAATACTTTGACACTAACATGATATTAAGTGTTAACATAAATCACCACACACTGAACTGAGATACTGTGATTTTATTAAGAGCGAACAACACATTTCGCCCGTGGCTTCTTCAGGCTCACTCAACTTTCTGTTGTCTACATTTTAAGACTCCTGTGTAGCCTACAGTCCTGTGGTAGAGAGGTAGGTTTTGCATGCAGCTAATAAAATGAGGTCATCGTGCTGCCAGCCCTAAAAGGGTCTATACCAAACATATCCTAGTGTGCATTTTCTGTTATACAGTAATTGCTGATCTAATAACTGTCAACTTTAGAAGTTATAACAAATTAAAAATCTAGTAATGTTGATTACAACAGCATGATAGTGTGATATAAATAACTGATGTGTAATTGAAAGTGTTACAGGACAGTTCTGTTTCAATCGTGTTTCTGTTAAAGGATGTGCAGATATCTCCAGTTTATATCTGAGAGTGACTGCTTGTTGTTTGATCCTCCTGTTTCTAATGAATCCGCTTTATTTTAGCTGATGTTGTTGAACCTGTTTCTTCCATCTTCTCTCTCCACACTGCACTGTAATTACTTTCTGTGTCTCATCTCCCTGTTGATGAAATCTGTCTAACTGATACAACAAAGTATTAGACTGTCACTGCTTCTCCTCTCCTCATCCCTCCATCCATCTTTCTCTCTCCCTCTCACACTTCTGTTGTATTTTTTCCTTCTATTTTGGGTTGGTTATAATTATCTGGTGTTCTTTTTTTTCTTTTTGGCTCCTGAGCATATTCAATCTGTTGTCCAGTCTGCTGCTTCATCGCCTCCATTGACATTCAAATGTTGCACAAAGTTTTTAATTATTTTCTGAAGTTTCAGCAAAAAATGAAAGATGAGTCGTGCACGTTTCCATTAAATATCTTTATCTCCACTTTTATCAGGTCTGGTACGATCCTGTTGTAGGGCATATGTTTGGACCGGAGGGTTTTATTTTATCATGTAAAATAATTTTATTTGTTCATATTATTGTAATTAAGTCAATATTAATGGTGGAAGAGGTACTCAGATTCTTTACCCAAGTATGAATGACAATACCACAATTTAGAAATGCTACGTTCTGTGAAAGAGTCGCAAAAAAGTACAAAAGAATTGGGGCATCGATGGCTTAGTGGATAGATGCCCCATGTACGAGGCTGTTGCCGCAGCGGCCCGGGTTCGAATCCAGCCTGTGGCCCTTTGCTGCATGTCATCCTCCCCGTCTCTCTCCCCTTTTCACACTTGGCTGTCCTAGTCATTAAAGGCAAAATGCCCAAGAAAAAAAAATAAAAAATACAAAAGAATTAACATCAAAATAGACTTAAAGTACCAAAAGTAATTCTCGTGTAGAACGGCCCATTTCCGAATAATATATCGACTCACCAGCCACTTTATTAAGTAAACCTGTTCAACTGCTCATTAACACAAATAGCTTATCAGTCAATAACCTGGCAGCAACTCAATGCATTTAGGCATGTAGACATGGTGAAGACGACCTGCTGAAGTTCAAACCAAGCATCAGAATGAGGAAGGAAGGTGGTTTAAGTGACTTTGAATGAGGCATGGGTGTTGGTGCCAGATGAGCTGGACGAGTATTTCATGAACTGCTGGAATTTTCATACACAACCATCTCAAGGGTTGGTTTGTTGTTGGGATGGTCTGAAAAAGAGAAAATATCCAGTGTGCAGCAGTTCTCTGGGTGAAAATGCCCTGATGATACCAGAGGTCAGAGGAGAATGGCCAGACTGGTTCAAGATGATAGAAAGGCAATAGTAATTCAAAAAACGTACAGCCAAGGTATGCAGAGGACTATCAGCTGGGCCACAGCAGCAGAAGACCACATCAGGTGCCACTCCTGTCAGCTAACAACAGGAAAATGAGGCTACACCTCACAGGGGCTCACCAGAAATGGACAATAGCAAATTGGAAAAACACTGCCTGAGTCTCAATTCAAATGGTAGGGTCAGAATTTGGCGTAAACAACATGAAAGCGTGGATCCATCCTGCCTTGAATCAACGGTTCAGGCTGGTGGTGGTGTAATAATGTGGGGGATATTTTCTTAGCACACTTTGGGCCCCTTAGTACCAACTGAGCATGGTTTAAATGCCACAGCCTACCTGATTATCCCAAACTGGTTTCTTGAACATGACAATGAGTTCACTGTACTCCAATGGCCTCCACAATCACCAGATCTCAGTCCAATACAGCACCTTTTGGATGCGGTGGAATGGGACATTCACGTCATGGATGTGCAGCTGACAAATCTGCAACAACTGCATGATGCTATCATGTCAATATGGACCAAAATCTGTTTCCAGCACCTTGTTAAATCTATGTCACCAAGAATTAAAAAGGGGGTCCAACCTGGTACTCGCAAGGTGTACCTGATAAAGTGGCAGATGAGTGTATATCATATTATAGTATTCTAATAATTGATGCATTAATGTGGTCATCCTTTTAATGTTGCAGCTGGTAAAGGTGGAGCTCATTTTAAAGACTTTATATGATGGGTAGTTTCATCTATGATAAATCATCATTTATTATTGATTTATATTTTGTATTAATAATCTGAATCTGTAAAGAAACTACAGCTGTAAAATAAATGAAGTGCAGTTTAAGTACAATGTCTCCCCTTGAGATGGAGTGGTGGAGTACAAGTAAAACGTATCAGAAAATTGAAATACTAGAGCTTTGTTGGTCGAAGAAATGGACCATTATATTTCTTATTCAAGTACCTGAAAACTGTAAATAAAGGGAAACTTTGGTAGTTTTCTGTCTGGACCTATCCCATGTTTTTGTGTTTCAGTGACTCTTTAGCCCAGTTCAGACCAAAGATTTGTGACAAGATAAGCTGAAGCAGGCAACTACTTGGAATGTGCAACCTTCTAAAAACCTGCTGGTTCACACCAAGTCAACTAGATGAGACGGTGTATCATCTCTATGCAACAGTTCTCTGTACTTCTGTTCTGATTTGCAGCTTTTCAGGCTTATTTTGTGGCTGAAAATAATTTGTAGCCTCTTAAAATATGAATGAGGATAGTGATAGCGACAGTTCCATTGTAGTAGTGATGAAACAAAACCAGTATCAGATGGACTGTATTCATAATCAATATGCCACATTATTACACGGCTCTATTAAATACTGTATTCTGATTGGTCAGTCGCGGCGTTCAGAGGTCTGATATTACTGTGTAATGACCGTTGCTATGTAGCCCAGCATTGCTAGGGATGCTGCTTTTCATTTTCTCTTGATTCCCTGTAGCTACTGTAGCGCAGATTCAGCCGTTGCCAGCAGTTTTTTTTCTCTCTCCTGATTTAATTTATAAATCAATAAAAATCGTATAATTAATCAATATTCTGCCTCAAATTATTTATTTTACTGATAATTAAATAAATAACTGCGCATCAGGGTTCTATTCCTTTGTCGGGAGTTATTTTCCCAGTGTTCACCGGCTCCTTATGCATTATCCCTTACATAATATGAATAACCAGCACCAATTAGTTAGTCATTGAGAATGTCTGTGAGTGGGCGGGGAATAAGCACAGCGAACAGCAGCAGCGACCAACCGTCCAACACCAGCACACCATGAGGACCGAAACAGAGGGCTCGGCGGGAACAGAGCAACTGCTGCAACAAGCAAACATGCCGTCTGCATTAATTTCGACTTGACCAGCGAACTTTAATACAAGCCGATTGGCTGTTGAAACCGGTGACGTTCTTTAAAACCAGCTGTCTGCAATTTGACCAGCTGAGTTGCAGGTGACACCATCAGCTGGCTTGGGACGATATTCTAAAATGGTTTTGTCTCATCGCAAATCTTTGGTCTGAACTGGGCTTTAGGAACATAAATTACTAAAGTGGTCCAGTATTGAGAGAGAACGCTGCAGCCGACTGCGGCGAAAACAGGCTATGATGTAATTGCTATGTAAAATTGCACATCGTCAATGTATGTCCATTAAAAATGGAAAGTTTTATTACCGACAGGCTCAGATTGTCATTTTGAGTGTCTGATAACATTACTGAAAGGATCCCTACAGAGAAATTCGACATTTTTCCGCATCCTTTGTTGATCTGTTTGTTTTTGTAGCCAAGTCTCGGCCAAAGGAGAGGTGTTGTTTTGATGTCTTGTAAGAGGTGATGTGTTGCAGGAAGAAAACGGCATTTCTTCCTGCAACACATCACCCCTTTGTGAGGGCTAGAGAGAGGAGTGCTAGGAAGAGTTTGTTGTGCTGGAGCAGAGTCCTCCTCCATTTTTAAAAACGCACACCCATCCATACCCATAAAGCTCAGTGCCAAACCCGACCCATGTGTAGTTCAGTTTAACTCGTGCCCATACCAGTGAATTTATACATATTTCTACCCATTACACTGCTTTCTGAGGGTTTTTCATTGTGTAACTTACCTTTCTGGAAATGTTACACTTCTTTGTTTAGGTTAAAATGCTGTTAATAAGCTGATGGCACACTAAAATGTAAGTGAATTCCACCAGAAATAAAAACAAATGCAATGACTGGTCGGAGTTTTCTCCTGTCCTGTCTGTCTTCCCCACATGGAGGCCTCTGACTGATGCAACTGCTTGCGTAACATCCAGCCTCTGTGTATACCGGCAAGGTCTCCAAAAGTAGATCAGGAGCCAGAGCCTTTAGCTATCAGGCTCCTCTCCTGTGGAATCATCTTCCTGTTACGGTCCGGGAGGCAGACACCGTCTTCACATTTAAGACTAAACTTAAGACTTTCCTCTTTGATAAAGCTTATAGTTAGGGCTGGCTCAGGCTTGCCCTGTACCAGCCCCTAGTTAGGCTGACTTAGGCCTAGTCTGCCGGAGGACCCCCCTATAATACACCGGGCACCTTCTCTCCTTCTCTCTCTCTCTCTCTCTCTCTCTCGTATTCTATTACTGCATCTTGCTAACTCGGCCATTCTGGATGTCACTAACTCACTAAGCCTTTGTGCTCCACTGTCTCTCAGATTAACTCATATCGCAGCGGTGCCTGCACAGCGTGACGTGTGTGGTTGTGCTGCTGCCGTGGTCCTGCCAGATGCCTCCTGCTGCTGCTGCCATCATTAGTCATTAGTCATACTTCTACTGTTATTATACACATATGACTATTGTCACACATGTATACTGCCAGGTATTAATACATACTTTCAACATATTGTACCACAGTAGCCAGAACTATAACTATAATATTATTACTTTCAATAATGTTGTTGTAAGCTACTGTCATTACCTGCATCTCTCTCTCTCTCTCTCTCTCTCTCTCTCTCTCTCTCTCTCTCTCTCTCTCTCTCTCTCTCTGTCTCATTGTGTCATGTGGATTACTGTTAATTTGTTATGCTGATCTGTTCTGTACGACATCTATTGCACGTCTGTCCGTCCTGAAAGAGGGATCCCTCCTCAGTTGCTCTTCCTGAGGTTTCTACTGTTTTTTTTTTCCCCCGTTAAAGGGGTTTTTTTGGGGAGTTTTTCCTTATCCGCTGCGAGGGTCATAAGGACAGAGGGATGTCGTATGCTGTAAAGCCCTGTGAGGCAAATTGTGATTTGTGATATTGGGCTTTATAAATAAAATTGAATTGAAATTGAAGGTAAACACGGTGCAAAAATAAGCAAATTCATTAGATAAGTAAAGACATTAGAAACCGCTGCAGAGATCTAACGCTACAACCGAGAGAGCTCAGGATGTGTAGCAAGCTTGGCCTGCTACGTTGAGCTAGCCCTGAGATGACCGTGGTTTCACCTGGAGCTGTCCCGACGGGGAGACACCGGTAGTGCTGTGACAGGACGCGGGAGCGGGGGAAGTGCAGAGGGGTTAGCTCTAGGCTAAGAGCTAACCCCATCAAACCAGCTGTTCCCAGTGGCCTTCTGGCGAACGTTCGCTCGCTGGACACGAAAATGGATTACATCCAACTGTGGAGATCCACTCACCAAAGAGTGAGGGACTGCTGTGTCCTTGTGTTCAGTGAGACATGGATGAATGGTAACATATCAGACTCCAGTGTTGAGCTGATGGGGCTAACACTACACAGAGCAGAGGGATGCTGCATCATCTGGTAAGCTCTGTGGTGGCAGTCTGGCAATATAAGCAAACAATTCATGGTGCTGTGATGTGAAGAGGATCTCCCAGTTCTGCTCTCAGGATGTGGAGTTTTTGACTGTGAAATGTTGACCCTTTTCATTTTATTATTGCACTATATGTTCTATCTTGTGTTGCACAAATTGTTTTTAAATGTTTTGTTTCTTTTCGCTTGCAGTATGCGAAATGTCATTTTGTTTTTGTGCTGTGCATAAAAATGACAAATAAAGAAGCTCAGTTCAGTTCATAACGTTATGACAACACAGCATCCAGTTGCTAATGGCTAACGTTAGCCTAATGTAGCGTAGCCTCTGAAACATTAACATTATCTTCCTTGTGCTTTTCCACTTACTAATAACGCTGACGCTACTATCTAACATTAGCACTGTAACCTTATTCTAAAACTCATCAGTCATAACTGACTAGGGTGACCATATTTTGATTTCCAAAAAAGAGGACACTCGCCCCGGCCACGAGATAGCCTACTTAAATGATACTCACAGTTTACTCAAAGATGCCTTATAATTTTAATTTATTTAAAGTTTATATGTATGGATAGAAAATTCAGTTATATTACAAAATAATATCTCTCAAAGACAGAAATTTAGATAGGCTTCTCAGAGATTATTCAACTTGCTTTTATTATGCCTAAAATAATAATCTTTTTACAAGTTTCAATTGTACAAAAATAAAGATAAATGTAAAATAAATGTAAAATCTCTGGAATTAAATAATGATAGAAATAATGTCTCTTCTGTATTAGAAAAATCAACTTGTAAAATAATAGCTATCTTTTCAAGTCTTACTGGACAAATAAATAAATAAAATGAAATAATGTTCTAAATAATACCTCTTCTGTATTAGACAATCCAACTTTGAGGTCCCCGGCACCTTTATTAGAGACAGAATCATATGTGCCAGCTTTGCACACGGTGCACTCAGCCTCCCATATATCCCGACCGGGTTGGGACGGTAAGTTGGTAAATTTTTTCTGTAGTTCATCTATGAAGCTGCACTTGAGCTTCGGCATCTTGGAAGCTTAGAATAATGCTGCGCTGCGGGTGTCTGCTGCATCCTCGTTGTGAGTGTTGGAGATCCGCCGATAAGGCAGCCTGTCGGGGATTACGCACACACACGTACACACACACACACACACACACACACACACACACACACACACACACGGAAAACCGGACATTATCATCAATTTATAAACACCCCCCGGACGCCCCGGACAGGACGTGAAAAGTGGACATGTCCGGGCAAAAGAGAATGTTTGGTCAGCCTATCACTGACTCCGGTTGAATTTTAAAACTCCGGGGTTGCATTTGACGGTCTTGGTTGTGAGTTCTTCTGTGAAATGCAAGGAAGGTAAGAGTTGCTTTAAGCAGCAGTCATGTTTCCAGAGAGTGAGGGCTCTCATTTCTTGTGTCTTACTAGGTGCAGATGCCCAGCACCACATGGGTGACTTTCTGTGACATCCCCGCTGCGGATTGACTGATCTGGGGGCTTGGTGTGACATTGCTGCTGCTGTGAAGCTGAACTGTGGGCCACGCCCTTCCAGCCTGGATGCACCAGGTTGCCCCTCCCAGCATGAAGGCACAAGGCTGAGTGCACCAGGCGAGGGTGGTTTGCTAATCATCTGGGTTTGGAGTCACAGAATCACTACAGAGCAGCAGTGGGAGCAAGCAGCATGAGAGGTTGCTGTGTTATGAAGATTTGGACACCAAGGGTCCATCCCAAGTCTCTTAATTTTATACTGCTAACTCCTAACTCCTGACTTGAACCGAAAGTCGTTCGAGGTCCGCCATCTTTAAGGCCGTCTCATGTCTCTTATTCCTGCCAGTAAGGAGTTAGTGTTAGGAGTTAGGAGGGATCTGTTAGGTGCAATGAGTAAGTTAACATGAGAGGTTCCTAACAGGAAGTCTTTTTCAGCTTGAGGCCCTGACGTATAAATACCCGCCCCCTACATCTGTATGGGCTGAAATATGTGCCATCTGAATCTGAATAGTATAATTTGAAATTGAATTTATTTCTATATATCTTCACATTCAGTTCTCACAATTCAAATTCAGTTCTCAAAATTCAATTTCCGAGAACCGTAACCTTATCGTGGTGGAGGAGTTTGAGTGCCCTAATGACCCTAGGAGCTGTGCTGTCGGGGGCATTTCGCCCCTGGTAGGGTTTCCCATCGCAGATTGGTTCTGGGTGAAGGGTCAGACGAAGAACGGTTCAAAAGACCCTTCATGATGGAAAACAGCAAGAGTTGGCGTACCCGGCCCGGAGGGTTACCGGGGCCCCGCCCTGGAGCCAGGCCTGGGGCTGGGGCCCATGGGCGAGCGCCTGGTGGCCAGGCCTTCGCCTGCTGCTGTGAAGTCTGACAGTTTCCCGACAGTTTCCAGCAGCCTTCAGTCTGTACAGGAAGTCACAGACACACTAACATCCTGTCTGGAATGATGTCAATTCATTAAAAAAGTGATCAGACCCATATATCAGTTTGTTCTCAGTCTCCAGTTGTTTTAATTATAATAGATTAATTTATTAAAATGCTTTACAGGTGATCTGTAGTTTATGTTCATGGTTTATACTCCATTTGACATGAATTCTCCTGTAAATCAGCATCATATCAGTTTGACCTGTCCCCCCAACTACACAGGCTGAATAAACTGTGTTTGACTATAAGGTTAATATTTTCAGAGGTAAAAAAATACAAGACAACACTTTCATTAAGGCTCAGTCAGATACAGTCAGGGCTTCACATCTGTACAGATGTTATTTTAAGAATCCTCACATCCCACTGACCACAAATCTCTGTGTTGCTAAATACTTAAATAATTAAAAAAGTCCAATATTAATATACAGTAGACTCTGTGTAGTTTATGATGAATGTATTTAGTTTCTGACAACTAAACTTCACCATCAGTCACACAACATGTTTTCTGTTCACAGAATAAACCTTCAAATCAGACAAATATAGTCTTAATCTCTAAAATTCAACAAAAATTAGTAGTTTATCTAAAATGTCATCTTGTTGAGTCGACATCTAAACCAATCAGCTGTTAGATCAGGTGAGAGCCAGGCGGTGCAGTCGGTGGAGAGCAGCTGCAGCGCCTGGCTCTAAAAACTGTGGCCGCCTCGCTCTCGCCGTCCACTTTTGTAATACGTCAGAGCAAGTCGGGATGAAGTCGGACACAAAACTAACCGGCATGCATTGTGCGCCGATCGCCGGTGATCTCGCCGGTGATTATTAAAACTGTAAACTGAACATTTGACTTTTCCACAAAATGTGGTAAATGTTGTTAAAATTGAATTAAAATGTGAACAATTCATAATATTCATTGTTATTGTTATGATAAAACAAAGTCTAAATGGACTAAGGAAGATCACTTTTTTTTTTTGTTAAAGATATTTTTTCGGGCATTTTTACACCTTTAATTGATAGGACAGATGAGCGTGAAGGGGGGGAGAGAGAGAGAGGGAGTGACATGCAGCAAAGGGCCACAGGCTGGAGTCGAACCTGGGTCACTGCGGCAACTGCCTTGTACATGGGGCGCCTGCTCTACCACTAAGCCACCGACGTCCCGGAAGATCAAAAGTAAACGTTTCAACACCATGCATTTGACAGGAGTATTCACCTAACATAGCCTACATATCTTTAATTATATAATTATTTATATGTCTCTATGTATATTTTTACATAAATCCCCAATATTTTATTTGCCTAAAAAAATCTTCTTCCTTCATTTAATTTGACAATGTTTATTGTATTGTATTATATGTATTAATTCTCTACAGGATCTTGTATGTTCTTTAATGTGTGTTCAATTTATTAAAAAAAAAAAAAAAAAATCAAACTAAAAAACGTTTTGGTGAACCCTACAGCAAAGTACATAAAAACCTGGGTGAGCAACAATTTCCTTATGTTAAGTTATTGTTCTCGGCCCCAAACAACTCAGAGACTCTTTATCTGATGACATAGTTTCTCTAGATGGCATTGCTTTGGCCTCTAGCACTACCGTAAGAAACCTCGGAGTAATATGTGACCAAGATTTGTCTTTTAATTCTCATTTGAAACAAATCTCACGGACTGTGTGGCAGTTTCCCTTGCCACTGGTAACATACCACACCAGCACACCACACCATCACTCATTCCACATGCCACATGTTAGCCAGGTAGCATGCTACTGATAGTTTGGTGGGTGCACACACTGAGCTACATTTAACATCTTAGTAAGTTTCCTGAGCTATTTTTCCCCAAGTTTTACAGAAACACACACACACACACACACACACACACATTGTTATGGTTTTGAGTTAACTCTTCATTATTTAAAGATTGCAGATCATGAGTTTGTTTGTATCTAATTGTTTCTCTTCTCTTACCACAGTGCTTCCTGGTGCTGGGCAGTGACAAAGGACCCGAGCATAGTTTCAGGCTGTCTTTTATTGTGCCTGAGTAACAAGTAGGGAGCATGCTCAGTCCATCTTACTGCACCTTACTAACTGATAGGAGTGTTAAATGAAGTTGTAAATTCATTCCTAGCTTGGGTATTATGTGAATGCTTTGATGACTCCCTCGATGTGTGGTAAATAACTGTAAATAGACTTTGTAATGGTTTCTGATATGGAAAATTACCTGTTTGGTTGAATTCATTACTTAATTGATCCCAATTAAAGATGGTATGGTCCAGTGGGAGGGGCCTAGCCTTTAAATAGAGGGGATTTACACTGCCTAGTCAGTCAGAGAAGGACTGTGGTGCTGTGAAGATGTAACGCCAGGGCCACACGTACCGCGGAAGCGCCGCAAATAGCCTCGAAGCGCCGAGAAGTGAAGCCAGTTTCCTTTCGGTGCCCATGTTAACCGATTGTGTCATCCACACTGGCCGTGCCACACAGCTCCGCGGCCGGCGCTGCAGCGATCATTTCGGTGTCTGGTCTAATTTCTGCACGAGCCGTGAGCGAATGTGTCAAGCCGGGCAGTTACCCATGATGGAAAAACAACAGCTGGGAGCAGAATCGCTTGTCGACCAGCAAGGAGAAATGCGCGTCTGATGTGAACAGAGGTGCTCCAGCTCGTGCGAGAATTTCGGTGAGCTGCGCTTTGGAGGCAGTGTGACCCTAGCGTAATGGTGTTTCCGGCCAGTGTGTTGTAAATATTTTTCTGCTGCATTTTTGCTTTATTATTTGCTCACATTTCTGTGGACTGTCTTTAAAGGACAATAAAACACAAGGACAGAGGGATGTTGTACGCTGTAAAGCCCTGTGAGGCAAATTGTAATTTGTGATATTGGGCTATATAAGTAAAACTGAATTGAATTTCTACCATTTTTTTCCCCATTAAAGGGTTTTTTGGGGAGAGTTTTTCCTTATCCACTGCGATGGTCCAAAAGACAGAGGGATGTTGTATGCTGTAAAGCCCTGTGAGGCAAATTGTGATTTGTGATACTGGGCTTATAAATAAAATTGATTGAATTGATTGATTCATACAGGTCCTATATGCGTCAAACTATTGTTCCCTGTGACAGTAAGACGTATGACTGGTCACAACATGCCAACCTGAGGACATCCCCTTAATGCGTACAACCTGTTCTTTGGTGTGTCTGTGTCACTCTGCAGTTACACCTCCAAAAAACTGGTCAGCAGTGGGGTTTCTGTGCTGTGAAGTTTAGTTGATTCAAAACACACCTAAGACACACATTAAACATGGCTTAATAGAGACAATTTCAAACACAAGTACCCAAATCAGCTTAAATCACAGCACTCACAGACAAAACACTTGTCTTTTCCTGGACACATTTTCCCTAAAACATGCTAACATTATCAGCACAAGCCTATGGCATTTTCAGGGTTCTTGCACCATTTTAAAAGTAAAATTTAATGCTTTTTAAGACCTCAAAGAACATAATTTAAGACCCAAAAATAATATATAAATATCAATTTATCAGCTTTATGCAGATAGTAACAGTACTGGTTATGTGCTCTATTCAAGTCAGTCTATGGTCACTGTGGTCCTTCTGTGTGTGTGGCCTATAAATTTAATGGTAAATTTTGCAAATTAAACTAATGATTTTCTATAGGATTACTAACTGGTAAAATCATATATTTTGTGCTAAAATACAACATATCTAATGTGTATTTACAACACAGCTTGATTCTGCATCTGCTCTATTTACAGCTCATTAACCCTTAAGTGAATGTTTACTGTTGCTGTGGCAACAAGTGACAGACTACATTAGCAGCTAGATTTGCCCAACTGTCAACAACAACCCATAAAACCACAATTTGGCATATTTACACATAATAAACCACATCTACCAACAGTTACACCCCTTAAACTCTGAGCTAATGTGTTGTTACCTGTTAGATTGTCAAAGTGAGCATAGACCTGTGACCTAAATATAGCACATAACCAGTCCTCTGCCGACTCTGCCCGGATTGGGAGCACTGAGCACCAAGAGAGTGTTGGTGTTTACACCGCTAGTATAGGAGCTTTGGACCGCATTAACGCTGCTCAATTGTACACCATACTTAAGGGTCATTCTCACTGCCGCGATACGCGAATGTGGGACGGATTTGCAGAATATTTGTGCAGTGCTTTTCTGCGCTCAAACCATACACACAGGCGCGGTACGGACGCCGTGCGGAATTTCATGTTGTTGTGTTCCAAGTCCGCGCTGCGTGAACGGGTGTGAACAGGGGCGTCGCACCTGTGGGGGATGGGGGTGTTTTGACACCCCCACTTTTACAGCAAGATGATTTCATCCCCCCCCACATTTTCACCCCCCACACATTTTCCAAAGGTAAACCCGTTTGCCCACCCTGGCAGTGCACCAGCATACAAAAATGGAGCGCATTTGTTTTAGGTATTCAAGAATGTTTTATTGATCGCCTGGCCTCCGATGACCAGAAAAACGGCAATTACAGGTCTCTGATTGAGGGTCAAAATTACCTGAGCTCCGGATGGGTCGGGCAAATTTTACACCACCTTTTGGACGACCATCACATCATATTGAAAGCGATCAATATTGATCGCCTTCAATATGATGTGATGGTCACGTAGCCTGTCCATAATGATTAAATGTCACGCTGCTAGCTTGCAAACGTCAGCTCACGTAACGTATGCTAACTTTATATTACACAGTGTTTAATGATACAGTCTATTATCTCCCTGTTAAGTTACTCTAATCTTTCCTGCTTATCGCTCAAACAAATGATTAATTTCTATAATAATATCGGTGCTCATTTAAGATATCTTCATCAGTTACTGGAGGCCACTGTCTAACATCATCAATCCAGCTATTCATGATGCTATCATTGTAGAGAGTCAGCTCACAATGACAGCATAATGAATTGATGACTGACACGTGTCACCGCAGCAGTGGCGGCGCCGCAAGATGGCGGCATACACAAATCGCTCGCCGAATTCGTCTATAAACAGTCTATGGGCTTGACGTAAACAATGACGACTTCTGGTCAGTCTCTTGACCAATCAGATGCTACTATTTCTTCTTCTTTTGTTTTTTGACGGTAGCATCCAATCAGGAGCAGCCAAAGATCAACTTGAAGCAAGATAGTTTTCTGTCAGAATTGAAAAGAAAGGAATAGCCTAATAATCCTCCATGATAAATAAAGATAAATTGATAACTGTTGATATGTGTGTTTTTTAAAAATAAAATTCTGTGAAATTCACTTCCCGGTTAATTTTTTAAAATTTTTTCTTTTGTTTTTGTAGTCATATAACTTTTAATCCATTCATTTGACATCATTAAATGATGTCACATGAATGAATATGTATGCTGAAATTTTCAGCATACATATTCTGATTTTCCAGGTTGTCCTGAAAAAGAAAGATATTCATTACTTGACTGTACTAGAAAGGGTTGAGATTACACATATTGTACATTAATACAAAGAGAGATTATATGAGACCACTTATTAGTTTTGTAAATATTGGCTATAGTAAGAAATGTGATTGTTAGGTTCAAATTAATTTGATAATTTGGCCATCTAATAAAGATAAATGTTATGTTGTTGGTTGTTAAAACCAGGAACAGGTCACCACATTCACGACCAAGCCAAGTGCCATGTGTGAAATAGTGTGAAAAAGAGGATCTGCGCACTTGGATCAATGCAAGAATCTTTAATTCACCAAGCTTTCTGTCTGAGGACCTTCGTCAGGGTAACAGTCTGCACCTGAGAATCACGAACAGTCTTATGTGGTTGATCAAGGCGGTCAGCAACACCTGTGCTGTGCCACTCCTGCTTAGATGGGAGATGTAGTTCAAAAGCAGGGTGTGTAGTCCTCTCTGCACAGCAATAGATTTCGAGTACAGGAAACACTCCACAAGAACCATGCGCAGATAACAACTAGACAATAGAGAAAAAACAGAGAAAAATATATACATATATACACAGTATAACAAATAGAAGATTGAATCCATGCATACCCCTAAATAAAGCGTTGGGAGTGGAGTGTTTCCTGTACTCGAAATCTATTGCTGTGCAGAGAGGACTACACACTCTGCTTTTGAACTACATCTCCCATCTAAGCGGGAGTGGCACAGCACAGGTGTTGCTGACCGCCTTGATCAACCACATAAGACTGTTCTTTTTCTCAGGTGCAGACTGTTACCCTGACGTAGGTCCTCAGACTGAAAGCTTAGGCTTTATGCCCAGCTCCACTACTTCCTGAACTTAAACCAGCTCCTTTATTTCCTGTCTTACATTATTGGACAAACTGATTAATCCAGGTGTGTCTGACCTCAGTACTAGTCACAACAGTGGTCAGACACACCTGGATTAATCAGTTTGTTAGTCTTGTCTCAGTTCTCAGGTAGCCTACAATGATATGGTTTGGTATATGTTCATATTAAAAATTGATAACAGATTAAATTTGTTTTAATAAGAGAGGGAAACCTGCCAAAGGCAGGCAGGATGTGGTGCTCATGTGCCACCCATGGAACACCCCCACATTTAAAATCACTGCTCCACCCCTGGGTGTGGGTGAAGATGGACGAGAGTAGCTGCAGCAGCAGTGAGCTAGCAAGCTAACGTTTAACAAGCGTCAGCATCAACTTTCTTTAGCACTTACCACTCTCACCGCAGCCACCAAGCTGGACAATGAACTGCCTAACGTCCTTTAATTCATTGTTCATAAAATCATCCCGTCTTTTATCAAAAAGGACGGGGTGCTGTGAAACGAGGTTTAGCAACCTTTCTCCCATACTGTCCTGCCTGACTGGATTTCGGACTCTCCCGGCTCTGCGCGGCTATAAACAAACAATTTCTTTGGCCCAGCTGTGTAGTTCCGCTGGTGAATTCCGCAGGGGGTCAAAGTCTGGGCGGAAACTTTTTTCACAGCATGAAAGTTCCGCCCCGGTGTGCAAACTTCCATAAGAACCCATGAAATCAACTTTTATATTTTTTCCGCGAGAATAAGCCGCACGGATATTCACCCTCAGTGAGAATGGACTTTTAGTATGAATAATATATGTGATTTCAAACACAATCGTAACGTTACTTACACTGAAATGACCCAAGATGTCCTTGGCTCTGGAGTGACCCATGAACTAGTAACGAGAGATGACATGATGTGTGCCAGTCTCCTCAGTAGTCCAGAACCGCAAATGAAGGTCCATTTGTTTGCTCTTTGTTGTATCATTCATGCTTTCGTCAAACATGACAACATATGGCTTCTAACTCACGCTGCGCGATAGCTCCTTTTTGATGAATGAAGCGATACCATATTTGGCGACATATGCAGTTTTATTTTCACCACAGGTGAATGACTTGGCAAGCTGGGAATTGGGGAACATGGTGGCAAAGATGTCTTGTATGTCCTCATTAGATCTTAACAAATTGTGCCTCGCCACAGTATGCAGAACCCACAGTACCTCTGCCTTTTGGGTGTCTGGCGGTGAAATGAATCTCGTCATAGCCGACTGAGAGGTGCCGTCTGAACTTGTAACTTGTAACGTCTTTATTAATGCGGTCTTCTCCTGTATGCGCATCCAATGCGTCAAAACATTGTTTTCTAGTAAGAGCTGGTCCACATTGTCAAACTGTATGGTTTTAACAATGCATGCAATTTAGTACACCATGACCAGCGCAAAAATTGACCTGCGTAGTTGTCCCTCCATTGTGACATTAGAAAGTGTTGCAGGCCTATTTATCTTGCAAGTGCACTCTTCTGCAGTGTTTTGTTTACTTCCTGGGTTTTTCCAACATGGAAATTCTGACCAATCAAGAGCAGCTTTCTTGCACAAGGCATTTTATCTGGTCCGCATATACATGCTACACTGAGAACATGAACCAAATCTAGGAAATGATGCAATTTTGTAACTAAGTCAGTCCCTGATATGGACTGAAGCAAGCCAGCTCTTGGTCTGAAAGCACCCTTAGAAACAAATACATGGGAATGTAGGTAGTCCAGGTCTAAAAATACCAAAGTTACCGTTAAAGTATAGCACTTGAATGAATGCACTTTACACCACCGTCAGATTTAGACCTGCAGGAATAATTACATCAGCTTGTCTTTTTAATAATTTCCATGTTAATAGAGATAATAGAAACTGATTCATATTTTATAAACCAAATATTCACCAGATTGCTGGTTATTAGTTATTTCTCCATGTTTTTCAATCAATCACTCTGGCTCCGTTATTTCTTCTTAAACGGATATAACAGCACTGTGTCTCATCACTGTGTTCACATCAGTTGATCATAAATCTAAATATAAATGAAGTTAAAACAGGTCCATGTGGATATAAATACCCTGACAGCTCCTCTTTCTTCTGTCTGAGTCTCCGCTTCGTATTGAGTGCGTGCCCCAGGGCTGTTTTTGGATGAAACGTGTCGACAGATTTAGCGACACAGCGGCTCTCCTCCTGTTTTAACACCTTCAACTCTGATGGTGTAACAGAAACATCTTTCTATAAATGCTCTTCCTCTGATGATCTGAAGATTGTTAAACATCTTGACTCCACAAACATCACATTTAGGATTCAGGATCAGGTCTTTCAAATATATGATTGGTTGATAAGACCTGAAACCAGACACAAAAAGGTGGATAATGTCTGCCTGTTCACTCACACAGAAGAATGAAAACCTCAACATGCTGATTCATCTCTTTATTACCTCTCTGTGGCTTTAAAGGGAGAGTTATAACATTTTGGTGAATATTCTTACTCCCTCCAGCAGTGAGACGAGAAGATGGATATCGATCAGGAGATGGTTAGCTTAGCTTAGTTTAGCTTAGCATAAAGACTGGAGACAGTGAGAAACAGTCTGGCTCTGTCTAAAGTTCAACAGCAGTAAGAGGTCCACAAAGTCAGAGGATCACCAAAATTACTACTAGTCGTCCTGAGAGGTACACAAATCATGAACCACATTTTATCACAGTCCATCCAATAAATGTTTAGTTGTTTCAGTCTGGACCAAAGAGTTGAAGATCAACATTCATAAAGCTGCAAGTGTGGCTAAAATACACACACCAACACCTCTGAAGCTCTCTAATTAACACCTTGTATCTCCTTTTTATCTGTCAGTGGCAAAGTGACTTCATGGAGTCTCACAGTGAGCATTACAAATAGTTCCAACACATAACTCTCAACGAAAACAACAGATTCTCAGTTTTACATTTCAGTTTGTGTATGGATTCAAAGACATGCTTTGCACCTCATTTTCGTTATGTTTCTTTGTGGTCACTTTGAATCTTGTTTTGTGTCTTTTGTGGTTGTTTCACGTGTCTTAGGTTGTATTCTGTTGTGGTCGTTTTGTGCATCTATGAGGGAGTGATTCTCTTTGTGGTTGTTATGTGTCTATTTGGGATTTCCTTTTGCAAATTTTAGGTTTCTTTGTGGTCATTGTGAATCTTGTTTTGTGTCCCTTTGTGGTCGTTTTGAGTTTCTTTAAGGGTATGTGTCTCTTTGTGGTCATTTTGTGTTTTCTTTTCTTATTTTATGTTTCTTTGCAGTCGTTTTAAATTTTGTATTGTGTCTCTTTGAGGTCATTTTGTGTCTCTTTGTGGTGGTTTTGTGCATCTTTGAGGGTGTGGTTCTCTTTGTGATCATTTTGTGTCTCTTTGTGGTCATTGTATGTTTCTTTTTGCTTATTTTATGTTTCTTTGCGTTCATTCTGAATCTTGTATTGTTTCTCTTTGCGGTCATTTTGTATCCCTTTAAGGTTGCTTTTTATTGTTTGTGGTCGGTTTTTTGTATCCATGAGGGTGTGATTGTCTTTGTGGACGTTTTGTGTCTCATTATGGTAATGTTGTGTGTTTATTTGTCTTTTTTTTTTTAGTCTCTTTGTGGTTGTTTTGCTCTCTGTGGTTATTTTTGTTTGTATTTTGGTCATTTTGAATCTTGATTTGTGTCTTTTGTGGTCATTTTGCATATCCCTGGGGTTGTGAGTCTCTTTGAGATTGTCTTCTGTCTCATTTTGGTCTTTTTGAGTCTCTTTTTGGCCGTTTGACATCTCTTTATGATTGTTTTGAGACTTTTTGTGTTTCTGTATCATCATTTCACCCATTTGTCTGTTTGAGTCTCTTTCTAGTGGTTTTTAGTCTTTTTGTGATCATTCTGTGTCTTTGTAGTCCCTTTGCATATTTTGTGGTTGCCGTGATTCTCTCTGTGGTTGATTTAAGTCTATGTGGCCAGTTTGTCTATTTTGTAGCCATTTAGCATCTCTTTTTGGTCATTTTGCATCTCTTTATGGTCGTTTTGAGACTCGTTGTGGTCTTTTCACCCATTTATCGACTGTTTGAGTCTCTCCATAGTTATTTTGCATCTCTGTCTGGTCTTTTGGCAGTCATTTTGTGTCTTTGAGATCCTTTTGCATATTTTATAGTTGCTGTGATTCTCTTTCTCTGTTTCTCTCTCTCTCTCTGGTTGATTTGAGTCTATGTGGCCAATTTGTCTCTTTGCAGCAGTCTTGCGTTTCTTTTTACTTGTTTTGAGTCTCTTTGTGGTCATTCACCCATTTATGGTGTTTTTTAATCGGCTGTGGCTCAGAGGTAGAGTGGGTCGTCCACCAATTGGAAGATCATGCGGCTCCTCAAGTCCGCATGTCAAAGTATCTTTGAGCAAGATACATAACCCCAAATTGCTCCCGATGGCTGTTCCACTGGTGTGTAAGTGTGTTAAAAACTGAGTAGCAGGTGCCACCTTGGATGGTAGCCTCGGCCACCAGTGTGTGAATGAGTGTGTGTAAATGGGTGAATATGACTCGTAGTGTTAAAAGCGCTTTGAGTTGTCAGATGACTAGAAAGGCGCTATACAAGTGCAGGTCCATTTACCATCTTTGTAGTTGTTTTGCATCTCTTTGTAGTTGTGATGTGTATCATTATGGCTGTTTCACCCATTTATAGTGTTTTCTGAGTCTCTGCGGTGGTTTAGCGTCTCTTTGTAGCTGTGTTGCATTTCTTTATGGTCATTTTGTGTATTTTTGTGTTTCTTTGTGGTCTTCTTTGTGATGGTCTTGGTAGTTTTTAGTGCATTTGTGGTGTTTGTGTTTCTTTTTGATCATTTTGAGTCTCCTTGTTTTGTGTTCCTTTGTAGCTGATTAGCCCATTTGTGGTCTTTTGAGTCTCTTTTTCTTTTGTCATGTCTTTGTAATGATTTATCATCTCTTTGTAGGCATTTTGTGTTTCTTTGCAGTTATTTTGTGTCTCTTTAGATTATTTTGGGATCCTTTGGGGGTCCTGACCTCTGGACGACTGCTCTGTGGAAGGCTCCTAGTGCTGTTCAGATCATCAAACTGAATCGATGCATTTAGTCTTTGTTTTTTTATATACATACTAAATCTAAAAAACATATTGATAATCAGTCTTAAAAAACCCAACATGTACCTTCAGCAGAAGCACATACATTGCACCTCCTGACACTTAAACGTTAAAGACGTCATGACAACATTTCTCAGGGTCATAAAGACAGAAAACAAAAAAGCATCATAGTTTCTGTATGTTTACCGTCTCCAGACGCCATCACACGCCCATCACACCCATACAGAGGTCTACGACACCGCTCACCTCTCTGCACCACCCTGAACCCTAACAGTCTGGACCCACAGGACGTGACAAACATGATTCAGGTAAAACATAAAAACTGAAATTAAAAGGGAAGTTGGGACTCACCCTGCAGTGGTGGCGGCAGCGGTCTCGTTGGCGGCGGCAGGGTCACTGCCTGCACTCCAAAACAGCCATGCGCTGAAGCAACACTTTCCTGGGAGGACAAGTTGTCATCATCCTCTGGTTTCCTCTCTAGACGTTGGAAGCAGAGCCACCCATCAGCAGGAACAGCAGAATCCGGCCATCTGATTGGATGTTTATTATTTTATTTCGTTCGGTTTTATTTTGACGAGAGAGAAAAAGCGTCTTCCTCTGATGCTCTGCTCGCGCCGCGCCTTCTCTCTCCTCTCTGCCTTCGACAACAACTGTGAGGAGGATGCTGGCTGGTGCTGGCTGTGTCTCGTCGCCCGTGGCAACCAGTTGCTATAGCAATGGACCCGAGCTCATTGAGAGATGGAGGTGATGATGGACGTGGGGAGACCTATGGAGGGACGAAGAGGAGCCCAGTTTGTTTACATGGAAGTTACTAAAGAATGGATCAGCTGGAGAGAGTCTGTGTGAGTGAGTGAATGGGAGAATGAGTGTGTATATGTGTGTGTGCTGTTTCATGTGTTAACATGCTCTCATGTTTTTTTTGTTTTTTTTTTAACACCAACAGTTCTAAGCTGTTTTGCTCAAATCATGGTTTTAAAGAACTCTGACAAAATGTACTTAACATGAAACCAACATAATGAACAAGTACAGTGTGATAAAATGGAAAATGGCACAGTTGCACTGACAGATTGAGGCAACAAGCTCCTGGCCACAGACATGTAAAAGCCCTTCCCCACAGATAAGAGAAGGACAGAAACATACATTTCATGAGTTTTTGTACAAATTGACCTTTTCACTAAGCCCCACCCCTTTGTGATGATCGAACAAGCTGTCGGAGTAAGCATGGAGCCCACACTGAAAAATGAAGCAATAATTCCAGAAAGAGGCAGACAGAGGGGTCTACAAAATGCACTTGAAAGATATATCCAGGATGTCAAACTCACCCAGCAGCAAAAACTGGTTAAAAAGACATAGATAGTTAGAAACTATCACAGTGTAAAAGTGACCCACCACATCACTGGTGATCACAACAGAAGACAATGAATATAAAGGGAAACTTATTAAACCGGCTGTGTAGAATTGCAGCGTGTGCAGATATAGAGTGTTAAGCTTCACCTTCGCTAGCACACGGATCTCCGCCGCCGGACAGGCAGAGATCTGCGGGGGAAGTCAAACAATGTTCATCTGCGCTCAATGCGATGACACACAGCTGGTTCAACATCGGCAAAGTTTCCCTGCTTTCCTTCACTGGCTCCTATACAGCGGGGTAGGTCTTTTTTCCCCACTGTTATAAACATTAAATAGCAAAAGCAGTATGTGTATACATTCAGTAGGCTATATCTTCAGTAGCTAGCTAGCTAACCCTGCACTTTTCAGGGTCTGATTTTGGTTATGGAACAGGGAAGAAATGTATATCTTTTTCCAATCTCTCTAGGTAATGAATAGAATAGAATAGAACAGAATAGAATAGAATAGAACAGAATAGAATAGAACTTTATTTATCCCAAAGGGAAATTCAACTGTCCAGCAGCTCATAAAAGACAAAAAACACAACAAAATACATTAAAATAAGTGCATAAATAGAGATTAAATTAAAATAAAGTTGTCCATTACTCAATCCAGTCCAGTTGTGAAAAATTGTTAGTGTGTGTGACTCGATTCAGGACGTATTAAAGAGTCTTATTGCCATGGGCAACTGGGGGGGTTCAGCAGGGGCCAGTGACCCTGTAACTCGGAGTCCAGCCCCCCTGTGGCCCCCCTGCCAAAGAGTCGGAGGGGAAACGCAGAACGCGGAATTAAATCGTCTCAACAGGTTGCTGGTCGGACCACTTAAAGCGGCGCACTTCTCTCCATCAGTAGAGAATTGTGTGGCTGTATTTAAGACAACTCTGAGCTTGCACAGCAACACACAGCACCATTGAAGTAAGCTCTGAAAACTTTTTCTTTCTCATTTGGCTCATGTTATGTCACATCACGTTGATGTAGTGATGTGAAATACGATCCGGAGTTTTCATGAGTGTTGTATTGTGAAAATTGACCGGATACTCTCGTCTTTCCTGCAACTGACTTCCTGTTTGGTATGTGCATATTGACGTGCCGTCAGAAATAGGCCCGACGCGTATTTTTAGCTGAGCGGAGCGCCGAGCCGCTTCTAGGCCGTGGCTGGTGGAGCAGCTTACATTGACTTGAATGGCCGCTATTAGCTCCGGCATCCGCGCCTTGGCCGGATCGCGCACGCCATGGATCCAGTGGGTTGCCATAAATGGGCCTGTCCCAGAGGCATTCAACTACTAGAGGGCTTTTGAAATCGTCTTTAAATGCTCTGATTCAGGGTGCCATACTTGCAAATCGTGAGGGAGGGAAGGAGGGAAGCAGTAATTTGTGTCTGTTTGTGTGTAATTGATTTGAGTCTTACCTTTTGTTTTCTTTTCGTATTGTGTATTTTGTATTGTTTTGTGTATCTGTAACTGTGTTTGTGAGTGGCAGAGTTTTAAAAGAGTTAAATACACCTTCTGGTGATACTTGGACATGTCATCAGTGAAGAACCCAGGGTCATAGGGTGTTTCGGGTCTTTAATCTTCATTCACCCTCGCCCGGGCGACCCAGCCGGGGGTGATCAGTCCCCGGCTCTGTCCAAGTGGCGCGTTGTTCCACAGATCCCCCCCTATGGATCCACAGCCACCTTGAGGCCCTCTCTGCAGGCCCTAGAGTGTTCTTGATGGCTCTCCTAGATTGCAGTCCTTTCACTCCAAGGAGTTTGAGGGTTTGCAGTAGTGAATGGCCAGCAAAGCCTCGGCACCCGACCTCGACTGGCTCACAGCAGGCTTTCCAGCCTTTGCTCCGGCACTCTGTGATGAGCTCTGCGTATTTGGCCCTCTTTTGCTCGTTGGCCTCATCAATTCAGTCCTTCCAGGGGACAGTCAGTTCCAGAAGAACCACTTGCTTGGTGGACTCTGATGTTAGCACCATGTCTGGGCGGAGAGAAGTGGTTGTGATGTTGACTGGGAACTTGAGCTGTTTTCCAAGGTTGACTTGAAGCTGCCAGTCACAAGCGATGGCGAGGAGCCCCCCTGTAGAGCTAGGCTGATGTAGACGAGCCTTCTGTCCCAGTCTAATGAAGGAGATTGACTGTTTGGGGGCGGCCTGGGTCTTGCTGTGCTGGATCGCCGTGCAGATGGAATCCACCAAAGATCTTAAAACTTGGTCGTGGCGCCAGCGGTGCCGCCCCTCTCCTAGTGCCTTCGGGCAGCAGCTCAAGATATGCTCCTGGGTGCCCCTTTTCTGGCACAGCTTGCATTCGGGAGTATCGACTAGGCCCCAGGTGTGCAGGTTGGCCAGGCTTGGGAGGACGTCGTAGACTGATTGGATGAGAAACTTGATTCGTGATGGTTCAGCGTTCCAAAGCTCTGCCCAGGTGATTCTGCATGCTCCCACCGAGTCCATGCCCCTTGCTTGGACATGCCGACTGTCTTGCTGCATCGATCTTCCTCCACCTCCACTTGAATCTCGTCCTGAACCAGCTGGCGTTTCTACTTTCCACGGGCCAGGTCGTAATGCAGCTTTGGAAAGCAACCAAGACCTGCTCGCCCCATTGCCATGGAGCCTACCAGCGTCTTGTGCCTCAGTCGCGCCTCAGCTCTGGTGATGGCCTCTTGTGCCTGCCACTTTCTCCCGGTCTTCACGAGAATTCCTGCTGATGCGACTTTGACGTCTGCAGAGTCCCTGTACATCATCACCTCTCTGCAGCGGGTGACTTTGAACTCCTCCGTTAGTCCACTGAAAGGGAGCTGTAGTGTGGTGGAATGGCCGTACAGGGCGATGCAGCTCAAGGACCAAGGGAGCCCCAGCCATCTCCTGAGAAACTGGCTGATGGATTTCTCTAGTACCTCTACCAATGTTATTGGTACCTCGTAGACCAACAGGGGCCAGAGTATTCTTGGCAGGACTCCGTGCTGGTAGATCCAAGCTTTAAATTTTCCAGGGAGACCAGACTTGTCGATGGCTGTGAGCCAGGTTGCCAGGTTGCACTTGGTTTGTTTTATGGCTGCTGAGTCCTTCAGGGAGCTGTCGAAGGTCTTGCCCAGGGTCTTGACAGGTTTTTCGGTCACTGATGGAATTTTGGTCCCTCCCAGGGCAAAGCAGAACTGGTTGGTCACTTTGCCTTTCTTCAGGACCAGGGACCTGGACTTAGCGGGCTTGAAGCTCATCCTTGCCCACTGGATGAGCCGTTCAAGCCCCTTAAGGAGCCACCTGCACCCTGGAACAGATGTTGTCATGACTGTTAGGTCGTCCATAAAGGCTCTTATGGGGGGCTGCCATGTCCCAGATCTTGACTTGGGCTCTCTGCATTCCACCTTGGGGGACTTAACAATCATGTTCATGGTTAGTGAAAAGAGTGGCACTGAGATCGTGCAGCCAGTGATTATGCCCTTCTCAAGGCGGTGCCAGGCAGATGTTACTTGGTCTGAAGAAACTTGCGTGCTGAAATTGCTGTAGTAGTCCATGATGAGGCTGCGGATCTTGTCTGGAACACGGTGTCTTGCCCGTGCGATTTCGACAAGCTTGTGTGGAATAGCTCCATAGGCGTTGGTTAAATCAAGCCAGAGAGCTGCCAGGTCTCCTTTGCTCTCTCTTGCCTCCCGGATCAGCTGTGTCACCACTCCCGTATGCTCAAGGCACCTAGGTACTCCTGGGACTCCCCCCTTCTGTACCGAGGTGTCAAGGTAGGTGTTCTTTCTGAGGAAGTCTGTCAGTCGCCGGGACACAATCTTGAAGAAGATCTTGCTCTCGACACTGAGCAGCGAGATGATACGAAATTGCTGCACATGATTTAAAATAATAAAGTAGCCCTCCAGAGGCAGATCAGTACATTAGTCATTTTTCTTTTGATTACTGAAATGTTTAACCACTAATCCTTAGCCATATTTTAAGTGTAACCCTTCGACATACCACTACTGTTTTTATCAGTAAAAATAGAACATTTTTCACACATAAAAAGCACAAAGATGTTGAAATCTAGGCATATTCTGCCATCATAACTTGGCTCTCAGAATTCACCAGATTGATGCCTTTAAATCCAAAATTTTCTCCAGGGGGAGCATGCCCTCAGACACCCCTACAGGGTTGGATGTAGTCTCCAAAAATCCTGTGGGAAACACTGATATACATATATGTATATATGTATACATACACACATATATATATATATATATATATATATATATATATATATATATATATATATATATATATATATATATATATATATATATATATATCAATCAATCAATCACTTTTATTTATAAAGCCCAATATCACAAATCACAATTTGCCTCACAGGGCTTTACAGCATACGACATCCCTCTGTCCTTAGGACCCTCACAGCGGATAAGGAAAAACTCCCTAAAAACCCCTTTAACGGGGAAAAAAACGGTAGAAACCTCAGGAAGAGCAACTGAGGAGGGATCCCTCTTCCAGGACGGACAGACGTGAAATATATGTCTTACAGAACAGATCAACATGATAAATTAACAGTAATCCATATGACACAGAGAGAGAGAGAGAGAGAGAGAGAGAGAGAGAGAGAGAGAGAGAGAGAGAGAGATGCAGGTAATGACAGTATCTTACAACAACATTAATGGAAGTAATAATATTATAGTTATAGTTCTGGTTACTGCGGTACAATATGTTGAAAGTATGTATTAATACCTGGCAGTATACATGTGCGACAATAATCATATGTGTATAATAACAGAAGAAGTATGACTAATGACTAATGATGGCAGCAGCAGCAGGAGGCATCTGGCGGGACCACGGCAGCAGCACAACCACACACGTCACGCTGTCCAGGCACCGCTGTGATATGAGTTAATCTGAGAGACAGTGGAGCACAAAGGCTCCGGAGAAGAAGCCGAGTTAGTGACATCCAGAATGGCCGGGTTAGCTAGATGCAGTAATAGGATACGAGAGAGAGAGAGAGAAGGAGAGAAGGGGCCCGGTGTATTATAGAGGGATCCTCCGGCAGACTAGGCCTAAGTCAGCCTAACTAAGGGCTGGTACAGGACAAGCCTGAGCCAGCCCTAACTATAAGCTTTATCAAAGAGGAAAGTCTTAAGTCTAGTCTTAAATGTGGAGACGGTGTCTGCCTCCCAGACCGTAACAGGAAGATGATTCCACAGGAGAGGAGCCTGATAGCTAAAGGCTCTGGCTCCTGATCTACTTTTGGAGACTTTAGGGACCACGAGTAACCCTGCGTTCTCAGAGCGCAGTGTTCTGGTGGGATAATATGGCACTATGAGCTCTCTAAGATATGATGGAGCTTGACCATTTAGAGCTTTATAAGTTAACAGTAGGATTTTAAATTCAATTCTGGATTTTACAGGAGCCAGTGCAGAGAAGCTAAAACAGGAGAGATATGATCGCGTTTATTAGTTCCTGTTAGTACACGTGCTGCTGCATTCTGAATTAGCTGGAGAGTTTTTAAGGACTTACTAGAGCTACCTGATAATAGAGAGTTACAATAATCCAGCCTTGAGGTAACAAAAGCGTGGACCAATTTTTCTGCATCTTTTCGGGTCAGGATAGGCCTAATTTTCGCAATATTACGCAGATGAAAAAATGCAGTCCGTGAGGTTTGCTTTAAATGAGAATTAAAAGACAAATCTTGATCAAATGTTACTCCGAGGTTTCTTACGGTAGTGGCAGGGGCCAGAGCAATGCCATCTAGAGAAACTATGTCATCAGATAAAGAGTCTCTGAGTTGTTTGGGGCCAAGAACAATAACTTCAGTTTTGTCTGAATTTAACATCAGGAAATTGGTGCTCATCCAAGTTTTTATGTCTTTAAGGCAATTATGGAGTTTAGTTAATTGATTGCTTTCTTCTGGCTTCATTGATAAATACAACTGAGTATCATCCGCATAACAATGGAAATTTATAGAGTGATTTCTAATGATGTTACCTAACGGAAGCATATATAGAGTAAACAGGATTGGTCCGAGCACAGAACCTTGCGGAACTCCAAAACAAACTTTAGTACGTAAGGATGGTTCATTGCGAACGTCAACAAATTGAAAACGATCAGATAAATAAGATTTAAACCAGCTTAGTGCTGAACCTTTTAAGCCAATTAAGTGATCCAGTCTCTGCAGCAGAATTTGATGGTCAATTGTGTCAAACGCCGCACTAAGATCTAATAGAACAAGTACAGAGACGAGTCCTTTGTCTGAAGCAATCAGAAGGTCATTTGTAATTTTAACTAGAGCTGTCTCAGTGCTGTGATGCACTCTAAATCCTGACTGAAATTCCTCAAATAAATTATTATCCTGGAGAAAATCACACAGCTGGTCTGCGACTACTTTCTCAAGGATCTTTGACATAAAGGGAAGATTAGATATTGGTCTATAGTTGGCTAACACCTCTGGATCCAGGGTGGGCTTTTTTAGTAGAGGTTTAATTACAGCTACCTTAAAAGACTGTGGTACATAACCTGTTAATAAGGATATATTGATCATATCTAATATATGAGTGTTAACTATAGGTAAGACCTCCTTAAGTAGCCTAGTTGGGATGGGGTCTAAGAGACACGTTGATGATTTGGATGAAGAAATCACTGCAGTCAATTCTTGAAGAGAAATTGGGGAGAAGCAATCTAAATATATATTAGATTTTACAGCTGTGTTTGAGGTTAGATAGGTACTATCTGAGGGCAGGAGGTCATGAATTTTGCCTCTAATAGTTAGAATTTTGTCATTAAAAAAAGCTCATAAAATCATTACTGCTAAGGGCTAAGGGAATACGAGGCTCAATAGAGCTCTGACTCTCAGTCAGCCTGGCTACAGTGCTGAAAAGAAACCTGGGG